>NC_041224.1:163039261-163051743 GCF_002837175.3 Physeter macrocephalus
TAGAGAAATGGAAATAAAAGCAAAAATAAACAAATGGGACCTAATGAAACTTAAAAGCTTTTGCACAGCAAAGGATACCATAAACAAGATGAAAAGACAACACTCAGAATGGGAAAAAATATTTGCAAGCAAAGCAACTGAGAAAGGATTAATCTCCAAAATATACAAGCAGTTCATGCAGCTCAGCATCAATAGAACAAACAGCCCAATCCAAAAATGGGTGGAAGACATAAATAGACATTTTCCAAAGATATACAGATTTCCAACAAACACATGAAAAGATGCTTAGCATCACTCATCACTAGAGAAATGCAAATCAAAACTACAGTGAGGTATCACCTTACACCGGTCAGAATGGCCATCATTAAAAAATCTACATAAATGTTCAAGAGGATGTGGAGAAAAGGGAACCCTTTGCACTGTTGGTGGGAATGTAAATTGATACAACCACTATGGAGAACAATATGGAGATTCCTTAAGAAACTAAAAATAGAACTACCATATGAACCAGCAATCCCACTACTGGGCATATACCATGAGAAAACCATAATTTAAAAAGTGTCATGTACCACAATGTTCATTGCAGCACTATTTACAATAGCTAGGACATGGAAACAATCTAATTATCCATCGACAGATGAATGGATAAAGAAGATGTGGCACATATATACAATGGAATATTACTCAGCCATAGAATGAAATGAAATTGAGTTATTTGTAGTGAGATGGATGGACCTAGAGTCTGTCATACAGAGAGAAGTAAGTTAGAAAGAGAAAATCAAATACCATATGCTAACACATATATACGGAATCTAAAAAAAAAATAAATAAATAAATTAAAAATGGATCTGATGAACCTAGGGGCAAGACAGGAATAAAGACACAGACATAGAGAATGCACTTGAGGACACAGGGAGGGTGAAGGGTAAGTTGGGATGAAGTGAGAAAGTAGCATTGATATATATACACTATTAAATGTAAAATAGATAGCTAGTGGGAAGCAGCTGCATCGCATGGGGAGATCAGCTCGGTGCTTTGTGACCACCTAGAGGGTGGGGATAGAAGGGTGGGAGGGAGAAACAAGAGGCAGGGGAAATGGGGATATATGTGTACATATAGCTGATTCACTTTGTTATATAGCTGAAACTAACACAACATTGTAAAGCAATTATACTCCAGTAAAGATGTTAAAAAAAAACACTTAAATGCTTTTAATATTTAAAACCTCAATACATATGAACTGATCAAATCACTCAAATGAACCAAATACCTAAGGAAAAAATGTAACAAAACAAGGGATAAACCTATACAGAGTAATTATAAGACATTACTGAGGGAGAATCAATATAATCTAAATAAAATTAAATATTCATGAAATGGAAGACTTGGTATGGAAAGAAGACAATTATCTCCAAATCACCTGTACATTTACTCAAATCTCAAGAAAATCCCAACAGAAATTTTTTCTCAAAAATTACAAGCTTTATGAATATGAAGTTTAATATGAATTAAAATTTATATAAGCATTCAAAGGGCCAAACATAGCCAATGCAATCTTGTCAAAAGACTAAAATAGGAGGAGTAAGACTTCCAGATATCAACACTTATTTGAAAGCTACTGATATTAAAATAGTGTGTAATTGGTGTACAAAATCACCCAGGAAAACAGAATAGAGAGTTTAAAACAGGCCCAAACATGTATAGATACTTTATTAATGGCAAAGGTGGCACAACAGAAAAGTGAGAAAATCACAGTCATTTCAGCAAATTGCTTTTCATCAATTGGACAGAAGAAAGGAGATTTTGATCCACTCACTGTATAAACAGTAGTTAACTTCAGATGGACTTTAGATTTTAATGTAAAACGTAAAATAAATGTTTCAGAGGATAATACAGAGAATATCTTCATTGCAGTAGAGTATACAAAGATTACATATGTTAAACAGGATGCAAAAAAAAATCCCCTAATTATAAAGAAAAATTTGACAAACATTATATGGAAATTAAGAGACTGTTTATCAATATACACTATACCTTGAAGGGGAGTGAAAAGGCCAGCCATAGAGTAGCAAGTTTGCAATACATATGACTGACAAAGGAGTAAAGATTTGTTTCCAGAATATATAAAAAATTCTTATAAAATAATAAAGAAAAGAAAGAAACCCCAATAAAAAAATTACCTAAAGACTTGAACAGGAACTTCACAAATGAGTATATTCAAATGGACATAAATACTTGAAAATGTACTCAACCTCATTAATCATCCAGGAAGTCACATTTAAACTACAGTGACATACAAGTAGAGAGGCAATAAATAAGAAGATTGAAAATACTCTATGTTGGTTAGAATGTAAAGCATTTTCTTAAGCATTGTTGATCCGTGCTAGAGTAGGTAGCTTTCCTTGGCTATCATCCTCTATAGTGTCTTCATATAATATCCAGAACATAACTGGAATGATCTATGATAAATGTATAATCTATGAAAGAATTTAACAAGTACCCTTTACAACTCTACTATGTTTAATTATGAAAGCAGTTCTTTGATCTTCAAGACTAATCTCCAGAAGCACTATTCTCTAATAGGCAATTTTTATGTTTTGTTCTATATTTATCACATCTCTTTATACATTCACAATTTAAATTTTTTTTTAAACTTTAGGTGCTAGTTTATCCATTTATCCATCCTACACTTATTAGGACATGGCAGATTTATTTAAGTACACTCAACAAATTTGGCAATTTGAGCAGTCTCAATAAAATCCACAAGTACAGGTATTTTTAGCTCTCGTATTTAAATATTTCTCGTATTAGTCTGTACCTAAGTATCTATAAAGGTTGGGAAGACAGAAAATAGAACATGAAATCTATGGTTGTCTGGAAAAGGGAGAGTATATTTCTTTGTGGGATTTTGTTGTGAGAACGAATAACTTAAGAAAACATTATGAAACCAATGATTATATGGTCCATGACAGTTTTTCAGAAAAAGATGTGGATGATACATTTTTGAGCTGAAAAAAAGAACTAAAAGTTGAACAGAGTTTGAATGGGAAAAAAATAAATGATACAGCTGCAAAATTCAAGTCTTTCTTTCCCCCTTATACTGGGTCCAAGTTGTTAATTTGCATAAGCCGCCTTGTGAAGATATGTAAGCATAACACCTCTGTCCTAAACTCTTTTTTCCTAAGGAGTTTTCTTTCCATTAATGATGGGCTGAATTAATTCCTGGAATAGTTCAAATTTATTCTCCTGATGCAATCATCAAATCTGTCTCCCTTGTCCACATTTCTTGGGGATGATTTTTCATCTCTATATCTCATACAATTTCAAATGCAGACTTGCATCTCGGTATCTTTATGAATCCTCCTCAAAATTACATTAGTTCATAAAATCTCGCCATTTTTGTGTACCTTTCTAACCCCTACAATATATATGTACTAGTGTGACCTGTCACACTCTAATAGGTATTTTCTATTATTATATTCGTGTAAATGTTGTCAAATCAAGGTAAGTATGATTTTCTTTTTATTCCTCTTACATCACCTGTGGACCTTGCAAAAGACTGGAGCTAATAAATATATATTGAACAAAATCTCAAAATGATGTCATGGAAGCTAATTTTTCTCCCATGATGGTTCAATAATCCAGAATTATTAGGTTCCTCAGTAGACTCTGAGCAGTTTGTCTGAAGCCGAGTGATACCTACCCCATTCAAGTGTTCTTGTGGTTGGTTTAAAAGCATTCCTTGCTTTTGGAGAGGTTATTTATCAAAATTTCCTCTTAACACCTTCCATGCTGAGGATTTGATACTAGTGGAGTTGTGGAAGTGAAATTATTAGGGTGTCCTTAAAGTCTTTTTCCATAAATGAATGATTTATTGGAGCAATGAAAGAAAGGAATGTTTGTCTGCTCAATATCGCCTGTCATTTTTGATGAATGTGATTCACCTTTCTGCAAGAAGTCCAATTTAGCACTGGTACCATTTCTTGAATTTATAGAAGAAGAAATTATAAAATATTTTAGAAATGTGGCCATGGAAGGAACAAAGTGAAGTTGAAAGGTTCAAAATCTGAACTACATTTGATGTCACATAAAGTCAATACTGTCCAGGGACTTCCCTGGCAGTACAGTGGTTAGGATTCCATGATTTCACTGCAGAGGGCATGGGTTCGATCCCTCGTAGGAGAGCTAAGATCCCACATGCTGCGCAGAGGGGCAAAATACAAAACAATTAAAAGTCAATACTGTGCAATATCCAAGCTATCCACGGGATAAAATTTGGCTTTTTCTTTTTGCAGCAATATTTGCTTGGTGTTTACTCTCAGGTAGCAACATTTCAGTTCATTACATCGTTTATGCTCAGATTAAAGGGTGGCTTTTGTGGCAGGACCTTCAATAGTGTGCTGGTCTGGCTTGCAACAGTTTCTGAGTTGTGTACTTTTCTTCTTCACTCCTTCTTGAGTGACATTATGTTGACAGCTTGAAATTGGTCACGGTGAGAGCATTTATACCATGAAAATTGGTACACTCTTTATATCAGGGCTTCCCCCTTTCCAGAGACCCAGTGGGCTAAGCATTTATCATCACACCACTATACTATTACCTTCACAAGGGTGAACTGCAGAAGCCTTTCACATTTCCACCAAAGTGTCCATGACGACTTTGCCAAGAGCTTTCACATTCACAGCTTTGCTTGGCTATTACACCTAATGACTAAATGAAATGAAATACACCAAAAATAGTAACTGATATACATTTTTCTCAGGTAATTTAAAATATATTTAAATATAAATCATCTTTTACCAAGTAAACTTACTATCAACCATAGAAGAAATGAAGTATGGAGAAACTCCAGGAGACTTGGATTTAATCTAAATTTCATTTTTTATGCTTATAATGGAAGTGATCTTAAATAAATTATGTAATCTCTCTAAGCTTCAGATAGTTTATCAGTAAACTTGGAATTGATGATATCTACATTTTAGGATTACTGTGGCTGCATGTTGCCCAAAATATAGGAAATACATGCACACAACAACACATATCAAAGAAAATACCTGAATCCACTGAGAACATAGTCCCAACCCTTTTGCGTCGTTGCAGTGTTTAGGGTGTTAGTTTCTAAAATCTGGTTTCTGTCCAACCTCTTGGGACCATATTGAACAAATTGCCCCTTTTCTGGAGTCTCACCTATGCCACTAAGTAGTTTAAGTAGTTGTGTGGATCTGGGCATAACACTTAATTGATATAAGTCTTGGTCATCTCACCTGTAAAATAAGTATACCAAAACTTACATACTTTTAATAAAAATTATATAAAATAATGCTTTTAACATAATCATCCCAGAGATGTTTCCTAGTAATTACTTAACAGTGATTATTTACTTTGCTATTATTTAAATTATTATTTTCCTTGTTACTACCACCACTTTTACTACCATCCATTTGTGATGCTGTGTCTTGGGTGCATACTTCTCTCAAAAATATGAATAGGGCTTCCCTGGTGGCGCAGTGGTCATGAGCCATGGCTGCTGAGCCTGCGCGTCCGGAGCCTGTGCTCTGCAAAGGGAGATGCCACAAAAGTGAGAGGCCCGCGTACCGCAAAAAAAAAAAAAAAAAAAAAAATGAATAGAAGGTAATGGAATGATGTATCTCCCTTTCACAAAATGTATATTTAGCCAAGGGTTGCAGGCCACCTATCAGAAGAGGCCACCTGACGCTGATACTGACCCAAATCTATATCACCATGTGCTTGAGTGATATTGGGACACCTAGTCCTCCTAACTTCACCTTTCATTTCCAAAAAAAACCTCAGGAAACAGATGCTAAGGTGTCTTCCTTCACTGGGTACAAAGCCATGAGTTCTAGAAAAGTGAAATATGATGTGCCTTGCTTGAGGCTGTGGAAGAAAAGAGTCCTACTGGAGTGAAGATGATGCCTTGCCTATTCCTAAGGACTTCATGTTTATCCTTCATCTCAGGATTTTTCTGAGGGGTTGAAGTAACAAGAGAGGTAGTAAAGGCTGATTTATTGTCCGAGGTATTTGATAACAGGGGTATTTTTGTGGGAGAGGAGAGGGCCTACAAATTCTTCCCCCAGTCATCAACGTACTCTGAATCCTGAGCTAATCTCACAGTCACCACAGCTTGCCATATTTTCTTCTTGTGAAGACCAGTACATCTCCTTTACTCCTCACCTCTCTTCTTTTCCACAACACCTAAACACCTGTATAATCCCCAAAGTTTCAAAGTTTCTTTCCAAAAATTCCAAAATATTCTCCCAATATGTGCCAAGATCATACTGGATGCATCCTGTATGTTATCTCCTAATACCCCTATATAACAGGAATTATGATCTCCATTTTTTTAAATGAGGGTAGGTGATATGATTCACCTATGACCACCAGCTTTTTAATGGTACAGGAGAGATTTTTATAAAGATAGATTTGTTTAAAAGCACCTGCTTTTTCCTCTACAGTTCACTAGCCCCAAAGACAAGGTTGGGTAAAATTAGAGGATTCAGGCAACAATTCTAAATAACTCAGTTGAGTTGTAATTAAAGTTTCTCTATTCTGAAAACTCTTTGTGAAGTAAAGAAAAAAGCTTACTTTGTTCAGCTGGAGTTGATAAAGGGTGTCCTAAGAGCGAAAAATCCAGACAAATGAAACTCCTGGGAAAGACAGGGTCTGGCAGAAGTAGGATGAAGTATGGGTGAAAAGACTATTGTTCCTAAAGGGAAAGAAAGCAAGCAATGTCATTGTGTGGTTTGGAGCATTATTCTCTCTTTGCTGGTTGAAGGAACTTTATTCTCATGCGGCAAGCAAGAATTATTTATTCTAAGGGAGAAGGGTCTTCTAATCTTCCATTCCCTACTTAAAGTTAGTGTGTTGACTGACTCCCAAATTCAGATGTTAGGGCAGAGTAGTAGAGAAGAAGCCATTATATAATAAATCTGTAAGACTGGCTTAAGACCTTTTTTTGAAAGTAGAAATTTCCTTTTTTCTAATTATATTTTATGAACCATAATAGTCTTCAGAGGTAATGCTAACTCCCCTCCCTTTTTGGGCTGTTTGTGAAGAAAGGAAGGAGCATGCTTCATTGATTTTGAGGTTTCTTTTTGTTTAAAACCGATGATTGTGCCTTATATATTCAGTTCTCTTTATTCCTCCTTTTTATTGCAGCCTTCAGTTTAGCTTTATTTGTTAAAGTGACTGCAATACATTTGGAACAAATTGATTAGTTTAAATGTGTATGCAGTTAATCGGCTTCCTGATTTGCCCTGGTTTGCTCTGCAGACCAGAGATACAGGAAGAGAGGCTAAGGAGGCTTCTGCAGGGGGAAATAAGGAGCTCATTTTCGGAATACATTTATTCTCAGCTCTCCCTGTGAGTTGTCCATCCTGATTTCTGACCTGAAGGGATTAGAATTGAATTTCTTATTCTATCTAGTACAAAATGAATTTTATAAAATAAGCGTAGATTTTCATTGGAACCCAAATTAGATCAGCTTCTTGGTTTAGCATTTCTAAAAGGAGAAGAAGTCCATAATAGTGGTTACTCCTATACACTCTGCAGCCATCTCGTTTTGAATCCTCTTATAAATACAACAGTGGACAAGTCACATATCCTGTCTAAACCACAGGCTTCTCATCTGGAAAATGGTGATAATATTAGCCCTCACAATAATCCAAAATAATCCTTACAATAGCTCTAAGGGTACATGAATGAAGCTATGAATTTTGAAGTTGATTATGGAGAACTTAGTACCTAGAATTTAGTGCAAAACCTTGCATAAAGTGTTATATAAATATGATTTTCTTGTCATTATTCTTCCTCATGTACCTCTTTCTGCACATCATTCTCTTCTTCTTCTTCTTACTTTTTTTTTTCCTTTAACAAATTCCATGTTCATCACCCCAAGATATTGAATTTTTTTTTAAATAGAGGGTAAGAGAACATGAAGAATCTAATTTAATTTACATTTTTCATTGTTGCCAATACTATTGAAATATGAGTCTAGGACTCAGACTTTCCTACTTCAGCCTTTGTCTACAGGTACTGAATTACTCTTCCTATCAGTAGCCATTGACAATTATACTTTTCTAAGTAAATGAAGGAAACTCGGATAAAGTTCTTTGTCTGTAAAAAAAAAAAAAAAAAAAAAAAAATCCCTCAGCTCTTAAAATCCACTCTTTGAACAAAAAGTGGTACCACGTGGGGCAACCGCTTCTTTAATAGTATTAAATATTCTGAGAGATACCAGGATATCAGCAGGGATTGACAGAGTATGGCTGTAATGCCTAAAAGGAAAGGGGGTATATTATATACAAAACAATACATGTAGAATATTTATTTTGGTGAGAGGAGAGTGTTGCTTATTCTGTATATTATTACTGGGATAGAGACAATAGATATCATTCCAGGAGCATAGAATGTAACAGAAGGGACAAAATTCTGACTGTGTAATATCATGCTTTCTTTGCTCCCTTCAGGAGAAAGTTGGCAAGTAGAATCTTAAATTCTGAAACCTGTGGGTTATGCTTAGAATAACAGAGTTTGGCATATAAAATTTACTTCTTCCTTGCTTCATTTTTTCTCCCCAATGCATGTTGATGAGTTCTCTAGATAATCTTTTGGCCTGCGATGTGCTATATATTAACAGTCAGTATATTTTGCCAAATGAAATGAGCCAATGATTTTCAGTGGTATACATTTATTATATTAAATGTTTCAATTAGTTATAAGCCTTGTTACTTAGCAAGGAATATTCTTTCTGATTATCTTTGCTGTTGTGCCAGCATATTTCAGCCCATGTTTTTCATAGACAGAATGGAGAAACGTACTTTCTATGACTTATTCTGTAAGGATTTCCCTTTTCATCTTATTCATGCATGAACACTTACCTAACATATCTGGGTGCATAGAAATCAACATGCAAATGCCATTTAACACAAATGACTAAACATTGACTATTATAATGACTACCTTGCTCAACCACCAGCAGTGGACTTAAGTCTGGCAGGTGTTTTTATTTTTTATTGTTTTACATCTTTACTGGAGTATAATTGCTTTACAATGTTGTTAGTTTCTGCTGTATAACAAAGTGAATCAGCTATATGTATACATATATCCCCATATCCCCTCCCTCTTGCGTCTCCCTCCCACCCTCCCTATCCCACCCCTCTAGGTGATCACAAAGCCGAGCTGACCTCCCTGTGCTATGAAGCTGGTAGGTGTTTTTAATAAAGAAAAAAACACGTCTTAGCCAGGCCTAGTCCTTTAGGCAAAGCCAAAGGAAGATCAAATTACCTGAACATAGCTTTTTTATTAAAAAAAAAAATAGGAAACAGAAAAAGAAATCTTGGCACTGTAAGGTGCGTGTCATGGCTGAAAGAGGGGAGTTCCTTCTTAAGCTGTGTAAACTTCATGCCTCCTTTGTCAAGACACTTGCAAATCAGAAATCACTGTGCCCGTTATATCTCATGAGAATATATTTGGCAGTAAAAACCAAAAATATCCTTCTTATCTATTTCTGATCAAGCCAGTTTTACATGAAGAGCCTAAGCATTTAAGATAAAGATTGTTAAGCCTTCCTTTTATACAAAGTTGATCCAGTCTCTAAAGCTCATCTATGGAATTACTGTGTGTATAAGGACATTAGAAGAGAGATCCTGATGTAGCGGAAAGCAATGGAGAGCCAACAAGGCAGTGAAGAATTGCAGGGCAAATGTCTAAGGTAGCAGGAAGCTGTGACAGGTGAACTTAGCACTGGGTGTTGCCTTATCCTAGAGGAACTTGGTGATACCTGAGATGTGGCTGGAAGAATGAGTAATTGAACTGAACTTTAGAAAGTTTGAGCAGGTTAGGGTGGGAATGGTTAGAGGAAAAAAAAAAAAAATGGAGTCCCGGGCTTGCCATGTTGGACAGGTATCCTGGTAAATCTCAGTGGCAAATATATAACCACAATCTCAATAGCATATATCAGGAGGAAACAAGTGGATTTAAAATGTTCTATAATCTTGTATTTTTCAGAAAGAGACAAATGTTCTATGTTATATTTGACTTAACAAGTCCAGAATTCATCTTGCAATTTCAAGAGTAAGCAATTAAAGTACAGATCTCCCTCAATTTACAATGAGGTTATGTCCCAATAAACACATCACAAGTTAAAATATCATAGGTCAAAAATGCACTTAAAACAACAAAGCTACCGAACATCACAGCTTAGCTTAGCCTACCTTAAATGTGTTCAGAACAATTACATTAGCTTACAGCTGGGCAAAATTACCTAACACAAAGCCTACTTTATGATAAGGTGTTGAACATCTCACGTAATTTATTGAATACTGTACTGACGGTGAAAAACAGAAAGGTTGTATAGATACTGAATGGTTGTAAGTATATTGGTTGTTTACCCTTGTGATCTGGCTGTGGTTGACTGGGCGCAGCGGCTCACTGTCACTGCCCAGCATCATGAGCACATCATACTGCATTATCACTGGCCTGGAAAAGATCAAAATTCAAAACCTGAAGTATGAATTTTACTGAATGTGTATCACTTTCACACCATCATAAAATCAAAAAATCTTAAGTGGGACCATCAGAAGTAAGCATCCGTCTGTAAAATCATTGAATTACTACAGAAGAAAAAAATTTTAAGTAAAAAATAATCAGTTAAAATACATAGAAAAGAACTTTAGAAGAAAAAGGAGACAGAAAGCAAATAGGAAGAAGGAAGATTCACTTTTATTTGAGTAATTTAATTAATATCAAACAGCAAGTTATGACATTAAAAAGAGAATCCGTTGAGCTAGGGAAAAAACACTAAAACCAAACTAAAAAAGCAAAACACATCCAAAATAGAAGGTTAAGGAGAAATTGAAAGTGAGAGGATTTAAAGATATGTAACATGTAAACACTAAATAAGAAAAAGTCAGAATATTGCTACCTAAATGTTAAAAATGCATTTTTTAATGCAAAGAGTGTTAGAAATAAAAGAGTTCAAAATGGTTGACTATTTAAGAAACCTGGAAGATAAAACTATTCCAAATGTGTGCACATATTAATGGAGCTTAAAACATAAAAAAGCAAATACTGACAAAAAATAAAAGAGCTGTACACACCTATAATTACAGTGGGATCACTGTTTTAGTGAACAAAATAAACAACTAAAGATAATTAATAGTTATACAGAAGAGTTAAAGAACAAAATAAACAAATGTGGCTTAATTATACTTAGGGGATACTATATTTAAAAACTGTAGAATATACATTCTTTTGAATTAATTATAAAATGCTTGTCAAAATTAGCCATATACTAAGCCATAGAACAATCTCTATAACTCAAAGAAATGAAATCATCAACAGTCACTTGTATGTCTTTTAACCACAGTGCAATTAAAAAAGCAGTCAATAATATAGAAGATAACTGGAAGATTACTATATGTTTGCAAATTAAGACATATACTTGCAAATAATCCATGTTTCAAAAGATAAATTTGAGAGGGCAGTACTGTAATCTTTCCCAGTTCTTTCCGGTTTTAGCTCTGCCTTTTATGCCAGTCCTAATAAGGGTATCCCCATATATTCATACTTTAGTAGTAAGTCAGGGATTTGAGCAGAGTTTACATGAATACTTTGAAGCTCCCCCTTTGTGCATCTTTCTACCTTCTAGGTTTCCCTCCCTAATTTTCCAGCTGCTCTAGTGCCATACTCTGTCTTCCAGAGTGAACTGTATCTTTCTGCTAAACTGGTCACTTGGGTATAAGATTGCCCTCCACAAAATGTCACAATTTCCCCAGGGCAGTTCTCATTTCCAGATTCTGCATTCTTTACTTCTGATTACTCTCCAATGCCTTTAAATACGTTACTTTTAAAAATTTTTTCTTGATTTTGTGATTGTTATCCATGGGGCATTAACCCCACCAAGCTACTCAGCAGTTACCAGAAGCCAGAGTATGATTAATTTATTTTTATTTCTGTAATTTAGATTTTAAATTGGTAAGTCCATCAATTTTTAAATTATGGGGGTGAAGTTTCATATTTTATTTTTTAAAATTTTTTATTTAATTGAAGTATGATTGCTTTACACTGCTGTGTCAGTTTCTGCTGTACAGCAAAGTGAGTCAGCCATAGATATACATACATCCCGCTTTTTTTTTTTATTTCCTTCCAATTTAGGTCACCATAGAGCACTGAGTAGAGTTCCCTAGGCTATACAGTAGGTTCTCATTAGTTATCTATTTTATACATAGTGTATATATGTCAATCCCAATCTCCCAATTCATCCCACTCCCCCCTTTCCCTTATTTTTTTATTTTTTATTTTTTTTGTGGTATGCGGGCCTCCCTCTGTTGTGGCCTCTCCCGTTGCGGAGCACAGGCTCCGGACGCGCAGGCCCAGCGGCCATGGCTCACGGGTCCAGCCACGGCATGTGGGGTCCTCCCAGACCAGACCGGGGCGCGAACCCGGTTCCCCTGCATCGGCAG
>NC_041224.1:163051813-163059895 GCF_002837175.3 Physeter macrocephalus
TTCCCCCGCACTGCCAGGCGGACGCGCAACCACTGCGCCACCAGGGAAGCCTCTCCTTTATGTTTTAATAATAAAGGAACTTTGATTTTTTTTCTCTGGTTTGAGCTTTGTGGGGATGATCTTTGGCCCTCCAAGCATCTTGTGATCCATGAATGCTTATGCTTTTCTACCTCAAATTTGTCAGAAAGTTTTGCTCTTTCATATGGTCCAAACTAATTGTTCTATGGCACAGAGAACCAGGCTTGTTTAATTATCTTTTTGCTCAAATAGACTGCCAGTATTAAGAATTTATTTATTCATATTTTTGATATTTCAAAGGGAAAGTAAAAGGTAAAATATATCTGATTGTTTTTATTAAAAGACTACTATTTGAAACCAAATTGACTCTGTCTTGTTTGCTTTTAAGATTATAAGAAAGAGGACAGAGTAGGTAGTGATGGGTTTGATAGGTCAATATATAATTCTATGTTTTGTCAAGAATTTGTCATAGCCACTGAATTCCTGCTGGCTTACAAGTGTCAAAAATCCAGAAAAAGCAAAATGAAAACCACCAGATCAATAAAATAATATTTAGTAAGAGTTTATTGTGCATGTAAAAGCAGTTCACAGATAAAGAGCTTTTAATTAAAAACTTTTACGAAGTTTAGGGGTATGATGTCACAGGATGGTTTATAAAGTGGAAATTGAGGAAGGTGTTTAACCTTTACAATGATTGGCTAAAATTATTATGGGGCTTTTCAGACTGCAGGGGATTGGTTAAGAGTGATTATCTCATACCATTTTAGGAAGATAACTTGTTTCTTTTGTGATAGTCACAGACATTTACCAAAAAAAAAAAAAAAAACAAACCTAAGTTAAGCTTCCCTTATGTTCATTAAATAAACAGGGTTTAGTTTTGCTTACATTGCTTAAATGGTTTTGTCTGCGTGAGGAATTTTTAAGTCCAGTCACAATATATTTAATTTTAACAAAAGATATTAAACTACAGTATTAAATTATTCTAATCATTGTTTAACCACTGTTGATTCTGTTTCAGTTGGATTACAAATAGCATCTATCAGCTAAGATAGTACAGATTTCATAAGATTTTTGTCAGTAGGTGTGGGAAATTGGCCATAATCACCAATGAGGTTGATATTACTTTATATAACTTAATAATTCAAAAATAACCCAAACATTTACCTACTTTTTTTGTGTTTAATTTTATGGGAATGATGATGTTGGTATTTTCAACAGAGCTCTTGTAAATGGTGAATGGAGGAACAAAGAAAGAATAATGGGATTTTAATTATTAATGAAAATTTTTGTTTCATATATTTATATTTAGAAAGTTTACCAGCTTAAAAGAGTTTGATTTTATTTGTTTCAGAAGAGAATAATTAAATGCAAGCTAGTAGACATAGCTTTAGACCAAGTGTTTGAATATTCCCACCCCCTGACTCATCTCTTGAAATCATAATACTCAATGTGATGGTATTTGGGGGTGGGGCCTTTGGGAAGTGATTAGATCATGAGGGTGGAGCCCTCATGAATGAGATTAGTGTTCTTTTTAAAGAGGCCCCAGAGTTTCTTTGTCATCTTCCACCATGTGAGGTCACAATGAGAAGATGGTCATCTATGAAGCAGGAAGTAGGCTCTCACCAGACACTGAATCTGCTGACGCCTTGATCTTGGATTTCCCAGCTCTGGAACCGTGAAAAATAAATTTCTGTTGTTTCTAAGTCATCCAGTCTATGGTATTCTGTTATAGCAGCCCAAATGCATAAAGAAAACTTCAAAGAATTCCAGAGAAAGATAATTTTTTCTAGGTAAACGAGTATATTAACTTAAATTAAAGAATTAGAATATGGAGGGCCATTATTCCATGCTTTAAAAAAGAAACATTCTTTGTTCTGAAACATAATCAGACATGTTAATAATTGTATTCATACTATTTCCAATTAGTCAGTCTTTCTTATTGCTTTGCACTCTGGTGTGAATCAACAAGCTTTTGAAGTGTTTGATCTGGCTGTCATTCTGTATGATAATAAGTATTTTGTCAGTCATTGACATGTTAGTTTTTGTTTTTTGGATCTGGATGAGTGTTCTCTCTTTGAGACTGGACAGGGATGTAAATGAAGAACTAGGCAGAAAAGGAGAGGTGATTTAAAAAGACAGCTGGGATCCCCAGAAGTGAATTTGAAAAAATAATCTTACTTGTGTTCTTATTTTCTATTTCCTACCAAGAGATTGATCTGTGATAGTTATAGGAATAGGTTATTTAGTATGTCTTTTGACAAGGTGTTCCAAACTCCCATAAGAGGATTGCTGTGCAAGGTATTTCCAATCAAATAGCTACTACTGATAGAATTATTAAGCATAGATAGAAAGAAGCAATGATAGCAAATATATTGGCATATATTTGTTTATTTTTTTTAGCTTTTCTAACCTCTACAACTGCTACTTGAAGAATCACAAAAAGTAAGTAGCAGAAAAGCTATAAACATGGAATATAACCTAAGCCAACTAGCCAATAATTTTTCTATCCAAATTATCATGCAGAACCAGCTACATTCTCTATAGACAGTCATACAAATGATGTAAAGATGAAAATAGGACCTGCAAAGAGGAACAAAGCTGCATGACAGAGAACGAGGTCAAAGGAGGAAAACTTTTTAGCAAGAAAATTATATTTTTCTTATTCTTTCTGGGATAGTTGGAACAAATGTACTAGCAGCTGAACATCTCAAGAATGCTTTATTTTTGTATATTTGATGCCAAGTTTAAATGCCTGCCTTATAAAGGATAATTAACACAAATTTTGTGAATGAGATGATAGTACCTATCTCATATGTTTGTTGTGAGGAGTAAAAGTTATGCAGTATTTTCCCATGTGTATTCCTTGGACCACAGACAAATATCAAAAACAAAATCACAAATTTGAATTCAGATTAAGTGAAATAGAATTTTAGATTGGGGGTAGAGTTGGTTCCTGCCAATTAAAATGTTTGATTATTTGTACAAGTTATTTTTATGCACACTAAATGTTAGCTTATCTGTTCAATTGATGTTTTATAATATATATATTAGGTGCCTTCTATGTTCAAGAAGACTTAAGAGATATTACAAAGTTTTCAAAAAGTAAGGGAAGCCCTCAACTCTCTAGGAAGTTACACTATGACTGTAATATGAGAAATATGAATATAATTTTTAAATTAAATAATATATAAAACTAACAGGATGAATGAAATTGGTTTTGATGACATTATTATAAAGATTAAAATGAAATAAGGCATCTTCCAAATTGCCTTGGTTAAGGAAGTCCTCTAAAAGTGGGCAAGGTTTGAATGGAGTTTTTAAATTCATTACTTTAAAGAGTGCAATGTTAGAGCTAACAAATATTTTTGATACTAATTTTCATTGCTTGCCTATTAATGCTGCATTTCACCTAAATTTCTTCCAGGTTTCAGTTAATCAAATCAGTTTATGCTTATGGGAATAAAGACTGAATGCACTTTATAATTCTTACCCAACATGTGCTTTAATACCCAGAAATGGTGAATCCTCTGAAAGTTACTAACTCATTTGTCTCAATAGTCAACTATGACAATTTGGGAAATCTCATTTGCCTAACAGATTTCCCTGGGAGATTGTTCTGGTTTGGTGACACATGAATTTGAAAGTGAGGACATTATTCAACTCTCTAGTCAACTCAAGGAGTATTCTGCTATCTAAGAAGACAAAATTAATTTTGGTATATATTTTAATGTAGATTAACTATATAACCATTCACAGTGCCATTATTCCTCATCTTTCCTTAACTTGTTTGAGTGATTGCACTTCTTTTAGCATAAAATTTGCATTACATTTAATTCTGCAATCTCAGTAGAAGCAAGCAACATATCTTTTCATTATGTGCCACTCACTGCTTCCCCCAAATTCTCCACAGAGATCAAGTCACAGAATCATAACAAAAACTAATCAGCCTCCACTTGTGAGAATGTCAGAGAAAGTAAATAGAAGCAGTAAATCAGGAGACAATTGAGAAGGAAAACAGAGCACGAAGGTTATTAAATAATCCAGAAAGAGGTAAGATCTGATGTACTCACAGAATTAACTTTTGCCACTTTCTATGATCATACTCTTTACTGTCTTGATGCTTGGAAAACATTCTGCCTTGGAATTAGAGTGAGAAGCGTACATTTTTCTCATCTTTCTCTAAACAGAACTTAATCATTATTCTGCCTCCTCATTTTGTCCTCAGTAATAACTGCATAGGGAGAGGGAAGAGGGAGATTTTGTTTGCCTGCATCTATCGCTTTTTTCTTTTCCTTTCCAAATCTACCCTTTAAAAAATGTCTTTTATTAAATTAGTGATGGGGCTTATTATAGTTATTTAGTATATTCAGAAGAGTTTTTTTTTTTTTTTTTTTTTTGTGCTATGTGGGCCTCTCACTGTTGTGACCTCTCCCATTGTGGAGCACAGGTTCTGGATGCACAGGCTCAGCAGCCATGGCTCACAGGTCCAGCCACTCCGCGGCATGTGGGATCTTCCCGGACTGGGGCATGAACCCGTGTCCCCTGCATCGGCAGGTGGATTCTCAACCAGGGAAGCCCAGGAATTTTTTAATTATATTGAATCTCATTAAGGCAATTTAAGGCCATTATTTTAAAAACAAAATTTGACAGGGTGTATTATTAATTGTCATTATTATAGTTATAATCAAAGACTTCTTATTTAAAACCTATGGCCATTCTCTTTAAATCATGCTAATCTATAGGCTTTCAAAATTATATGGCTTTTTATTGCATTACAAGGATAAAAAAAGAGATAAATTGTAATTAACTAATTTAATTGTCAATTTTTCCCTTAAAGGGCTTACTTTTTAACAAAGGAGAAATATTTGTTTTTAGGTTATCTAAGATTTTATTATTCTTCACACTTTTCTCTCCTAAATTAAAATAACAAAGCCAAGTTATAAATTGACAGGGTAGAAAAGACTACAAAATATCTCTTGAAGGACAAAAATCATCAGATCACTTATTGAGTTATTGACTATATGGAATCAAGATCATGGGACAAAAGTTTTTGTGACATTGCTGCCCAGTTAGTTATTCAGACACAGAAATTCTACCCCCTGAATATTCTACCTCCTGATTAAACCACTGGCTAAGAGAAGGATGACAAGAATGAGAGTGGGTGGCTTAGTGTATCGTTATCTTCACTAGAGTGGGGTGAGAGCAAAACTTTATAGCGAATCTTTATCTTAGGTTAAGAGAACATTGGTTGGAAGACTAGGAACCAAGATGGCAGAGTAGAAGGACATGCTCTCACTCCCTCTTGTGAGAACACTAGAATCACAACTAGCTGCTGGACAATCATCAACAGGAAGACACTGGAACTCACCAAAAAAGATATCCCACATCCAAAGACAAAGGAGAAGCCAAAATGAGATGGTAGGAGGGGCTCAATCACAGTAAAATCAAATCCCATAACTACTGGATGGGTGACTCACAGACTGGAGAACACATACCACAGACGTCCACCCACTGGAGTGAAGGTTCTGAGCCCCAAGTCAGGCTTGCCAACCTGGGGGTCCAGCAATGGGAGGAGGAATTCTTAGAGAATCAGACTTTGAAGCCTAGGGGGATTTGATTGCAGGACTTTGACACTACTGGGGCAAACAGACTCCACTCTTGGAGGACACACACAAAGTAATGTGTGCATTGGGACCCAGGGGAAGGAGCAGTGACCCCAGGGGAGACTGAACCAGACCTACCTGCTGGTGTTGGAGCGTCTCCTGCAGAGGCAGGGGGTGGCTGTGGCTCACCATGGGGACAAGGACACTGGCAGCAGAAGTTCTGGGAAGTACGCCTTGGCATGAGCCCTCCCAGACACTGTCATTAGCCCCACCAAAGAGCCCAAGTAGGCTCCAGTGCTGACTTTCCTCAGGCCAAACAACCAACAGGGAGGGAACCTAGACCCATCCATCAGCAGTCAAGCAGATTAAAGTTTTACTGAGCTCTGCCCACCAGAGCAACAGTCAGCTCTACCCACCACCAGTCCCTCCCATCAGGAAACTTACACAGGCCTCTTAGATAGCCTCATCCAAAAGAGGGCAGAAAGCAGAAGCAAGAAGAACTACAATCCTGCAGCCTGTGGAGCAAAAACCACATTCACGGAAAGATAGACAAGATGAAAAGGCAGAGGGCTATGTACCAGATGAAAGAACAAGAAAAAACCCCAGAAAAACAACTAAATGAAGTGGAGATAGGCAATCTTCCAGAAAAAGAGTTCAGAATAATGATAGTGAAGAAGATCCAGACCTCAGAAAAAGAATGGAGGCAAAGATCGAGAAGAAGCAAGAAATGTTTAACAAAGACCTAGAATTAAAGAACAAGCAAACACAGATGAACAATACAATAACTGACATGAAAACTAAATTAGAAAGAATCAATAGCAGAATAACTGAGGCAGAAGAACGGATAAGTGACCTGCAAGACAGAATGGTGGAATTCACTGCTGAGGAACAGAATAAAGAAAAAAGAATGCAAAGAAATGAAGACAGCCTAAGAGACCTCTGGGACAACATTAAACGCAGCAACATTCGCATTATAGGGGTCCCAGAAGGAGAAGAGAGAGAGAAAGGACCAAGAAAGTATTTGAAGAGATTATAGTCGAAAACTTCCCTAACATGGGAAACGAAATAGCCACCCAAGTCCAAGAAGCTCAGTGAGTCTCATACAAGATAAACCCAAGGAGAAACACACTGAGACACATAGTAATCAAATTGGCAAAAATTAAAGACAAAGAAAAATTATTGAAAGCAGCAAGGGAAAAATGACAAATAACATACAAGGGAACTCCCATAAGGTTAACAGCTGATTTCTCAGCAAAAACTCTACAAGACAGAAGGGACTGGCACGATATACTTAAAGTGATAAAGGGAAGAACCTACAACCAAGATTACTCTAACCGGCAGGTATCTCATTCAGATTTGATGGAGAAATCAAAAGCTTTACAGACAAGCAAAAGCTAAGAGAATTCAGTACCACCAAGCCAGCTCTACAACAAATGCTAAAGGAACTTCTCTAAGTGGGAAAAACAAGAGAAGAAAAGGACCTACAAAAACAAACCCAAAACAATTAAGAAAATGGTCATAGGAACATACATATCGATAATAACCTTAAACGTGAATGGATTAAATGCTCCAACCAAAAGACACAGGCTTGCTGAATGTATACAAAAGCAAGACCCATCTATATGGTCTCTACAAGAGACCCACTTCAGACCTAGGGACACATACAGACTGAAAGTTAAGGGATGGAAAAAGATATTTCATGCAAATGGAAATCAAAAGATAGCCGGAGTAGCAATAATCATATCAGATAAAATAGACTTTAAAATAAAGAATGTTACTTGAGACCAGGAAGGGCACTACATAATGATCAAGGGATCAATCCAAGAAGAAGATATAACAATTATAAATATATATGCACCCAACATAGGAGCACCTCAATACATAAGGCAATTGCTTAACAGCTCTAAAAGAGGAAATTGACAGTAACACAATAATAGTGGGGGACTTTAACTTAACACCTCACTTACACCAATCCAGATCATCCAAAATAAAAATAAATAAGGAAACAGAAGCTTTAAATGACACAATAGACCAGATAGTTTTAATTGATATTTATAGGACATTCCATCCAAAAACAGAAGATTACACTTTCTTCTCAAGTGCACATGGAACATTCTCCAAGATAGATCACATCTTGGGTCACAAATCAAGCTTCAGTAAATCTAGGAAAATTGAAATCATATCAAGCATCTTTTCTGACCACAATGCTATGACATTAGAAATGAATTACAAGGAATAAAACGTAAAAGACACAAACACATGGAGGCTAAACAATACGTTACTAAATAAACAAGAGATCACTAAAGAAATCAAAGAGGAAATCAAAAAATACCTAGAAACAAATGACAATGAAATCACAACAATTCAAAACCTATGGTATGCAGCAACAGCAGTTCTAAGAGGGAAGTTTATAGCAACACAAGCCTACCTCAAGAAACAAGACAAATCTCAAATAAACAAA
>NC_041224.1:163060996-163075744 GCF_002837175.3 Physeter macrocephalus
GAAGAAGAAAAAGAAATAAAAGGAATACAAATTGGAAAAGAAGAAGTAAAACTGTCACTGTTTGCAGATGACAAGATACTATACATAGAGAATCCTAAAAATGCCACCAGAAAACTACTAGAGCTAATCAATGAATTTGGTAAAGTTGCAGGATACAAAATTAATGCACAGAAATCTCTTGCATTCCCATACACTAATGATGAAAAATCTGAAAGAGAAATTAAGGAACCACTCCCACTTACCATTGCAACAAAAAGAATAAAACACCTAGAAATAAACCTACCTATGGAGATAAAAGACCTTTATGCATAAAACTATAAGACACTGATGAAAGAAATTAAAAATGATACCAACAGATGGAGAGATATACCATGTTCTTGGATTGGAAGAATCAATATTGTGAAAATGACTATACTACCTAAAGCAATCTACAAATTCAATGCAATCCCTATCAAATTACCAATGGCATTTTTTACGGAACTAGAACAAAAAATCTTAAAATTTGTTTGGAGACACACAGACCATGAATAGCCAAAGCAGTCTTGATGGTAAAAAATGGAGCTGGAGGACTTCCCTGGTGGCGCAATGGTTGAGAGTCCGCCTGCTAATGCAGGGGACACGGGTTCGTGCCCCGGTCTGGGAAGATTCCACATGCCACGGAGCAGCTAGGCCTGTGAGCCATGGCTGCTGAGCCTGCGTGTCTGGAGCCTGTGCTCCGCAACGGGAGATGTCACAGTAGTGAGAGGCCCGCATGCCACAAAACAAACAAACAAACAAACAAACAAAAAACATGGAGCTGGAGGAATCAGGCTCCCTGCCTTCAGACTATACCTCAAAGCTACAATAATCAAGACAATATGGTACTGGCACAAAAACAGAAACATAGATCAATGGAACAAGATAGAAATCCCAGAGATAAACCTGCACACATATGGTCATCTTATCTTTGATAAAGGAGGCAAGAATATACAATGGAGAAAAGATAGTCTCTTCACTAAGTGGTGCTGGGAAAACTGGACAGCCACATGTAAAAGAATGAAATTAGAGTGCTCCCTAACACCATACCCAAAAATAAACTCAAAATGTATTAGAGACCTAAATGTAAGACCGGACACTATAAAACTCTTAGAGGAAAAGATAGGAAGAACACTCTATGACATAAATCATGGCAAGATCCTTTTTGACCCACCTCCTGGAGAAATGGAAATTAAAAACAAAAATAAACAAATGGAACCGAATGAAACTTCAAAGTTTTTGCACAGCAAAGGAAACCATAAACAAGATGCAAAGACAACCCTCAGAATGGGAGAAAATATTTGCAAATGAAGCAACTGACAAAGGATTAACCTCCAAAATATATAAACAGCTCATGCAGCTCAATATTAAAGGAAAAAACAACCCAATCCAAAAATGGGCAGAAGACCTAAATAGACATTTCTCCAAAGAAGACCATTTTTTGAGACGTGGATAGATCTAGAGACTGTCATACAGAGTGAAGTAAGTCAGAAAGAGAAAAAGAAATATCATATATTAACACATGTATGTGGAACCTAGAAAAATTGTACAGATGAAATGGTTTGCAGGACAGAAGTTGAGGCACAGATGTAGAGAACAAATGTATGGACACCAAGGAGGGAAACCTGCGAGGGGGTGGGGATGGTTGCATGATGAATTGGGTGATTGGGATTGACATATATACACTGATGTGTATAAAATTGATGACTAATAAGAATCTGCTGTATAAAAAAATAAAATTTAAAAATAAAAAAACAACTAATACTAAACTTTCTTTGGGTTATTTGTATGGAAATATGCTAATATACATGTTTCAGACATTATATGAAATTCCTAAAAATCTTATATGTTCTGGTATAATGTTATGTCATAATTCTAGTTATTATTTTGAAATGTATATATCAGAAATAACTAAATTTCCTTGTCAATTGAATTATTATGAACTTTCATCAAATCTTTAACTGTGGTCATTTTTAAGTCTTGTCATTTACAGTTCTGGGTGTACTCTGATGCTTTTGCAAAAATGTTCCTATGAAAGGGTTTCATCTTCAAGCTTTCATGGAAAAGACTCTGACAAGTACAGGTTTCTGGTAACTATACTGCTGAACTGAATGAATAAGCATTTTCAGAACTCTAATGGAAAACTGATGAATTCATAAAAGTGCTAACAAAAGATCAAGATGAAAAAAAATTAATTACATGGGACTGAGTGAACTAATGAGGATGATTATAATTTTTGTAACTTTCTGTTTGAATAATAAAAAAAAGTAATGCCACAATGAATATACATGTACATTTAAAAAAAGAGAACATTGGTTGGACTTTATTGCTGCTAATTTAAACCAACTGAACACTTCATTTATCCATTTTTCTCACATGTAAAGTGGAAATAACGTAAGCCCTGTAACTGATATCCAAAAGCAAATGTAGAATATAATCACATACAGTTGTCATTCCATGTAATATAATATTTCTACGTAATGGATTTTTACTATTTAAATATATATTTCAACAATCAATTTTAAGAATCAAATTAAGTTAGATTTGCTATCTAGCTGGCAATTTCAAAATCTATACTAATAAATCAAAATTCTTTAAAGTTTCAAAGCCTGATATACCCACCCAAAAAATATGTATACATCAATCACACTTATAAATATTTTGTAAACATTTTAAATTATATAGTAGGTAATAGTTACAACAGCATACTAAAATAGAATGTCAAGGAGAAAGTCTTTACCAAAGAGTTTTTATTTTAGAAATAAAATGGTATTTCATTACTAAGATATTTATGAATTCAGTCTAGCCTATTAATAAAACTTAGGAAAAAATATGATTACTCATAGATTCAGTATAGAAACAGAAAAGTCATTATACAAAAAGCAAAGTGAATATTAATTTATGTTAAAAACTTTTAGTAAAATAGCAGTTGTTAGATATATCATTGACACACTCATACACACACACAGGCACACACATAAACAAAAACATCCACACAAACTCAAGAGCAGAAGTTTGCTTATTCGATGGAAATACTAGAAGATTCTCTACTAAAATCATGAGCAAGGTAGGGATAGCCACACTCTCCAGGAACATATAACAGTTTGTAGGATCTATTAGCTAATACAATAGGAGATGATTAAAACTGTATGAAGTGGAAAAGCTAGTTATCTCTACTTGCAGAGGATATAATTATACACTTAGAAATTCCAAAAGAATCAATAGAAAAACTGCTACAAACAAACAAATAATTTATTAAAGTAGCAGGCACCATAATGCTGGAGCCAGCTTAGACTGGCTTTTAATGCAGATTGTTAAAAGTTCGGGGATTTTGCAAGCCAGTGTATTAACCAATGAAAGTTTAAAATTGGTCAAGTAGGAGAAATTGTTCTACAGAAAATTTGTTCTACAGAAATTAGCAAAATCTACATATCAGCACACAATTTGTAGCAGGCAATAAAATCAATATCCAAAATCAATAGCATTTATATCTATAAATAAGGGGTTAATATCAAGAATATGTAAGGAACTCCTACAACTTGACACCCACAAAAAATGAACAACACAATTAAAAAATGGGCAGACAACTTGAATAAACATTATTCCAAAGAAGATATACAAATGGCCAATAAGCATATGAAAAGATGTAGACATTTAGGTTGCTTCCATGTCCTGACTATTGTAAACAGAGCTACAATGAACACTGGGGTGCATGTATCCTTTCAAACAATGTTTTTCTCTGGATATATGCCCAGGAGTGGGATTGCTGGATCTGGTTAAAATCTTGGGTTACGGAACAAAGCACCATAGGTTTGAATCTTGGTTCTACCACTGCTAGACTGTGTGAATGTGGTCAAGCTAACCTATGCCTCTGGTGCCTTTTCTATAAAGTAGAGATAATTATAATATCTTCCCATGGGGATATGGAAAGAATATTTAGAACATTTCCTAGAACTTGACAAGAACTCAAAAGTAGTTTATTAGTATTATTTTCCACACTGTAAATTTCATCAAGACAGGGTTCCTATCAGTTTTTGATTGCCATTATGTGCGCAGATTCAGTAGGAAACATGGCATAAAATCCACTTCAATTATATAAGTTAAATGAATTAATGTATGAGTGATTAATATCTGTTTTAAGACTAATGGTAACCATTTATGGTAATATAGGTCAGACACTATAAACGTAATTTTATATGCTTGATTAGAAGAAAATTACTGGTAATTTTAGATTAGAAAATTGATATTCACAGATTAAAATTTGCTTTAAGGTCTTTCAAATATAAAGAAACATAGGTGGAACTCAAAGCAGACATATTTGACTTTCAAGTATTTTCTAGTTCCATAATATTATGCTATTCCTCAAACTATCACAGAAAAGTCTCATTAAAAAAAACCAACATTATCCTAATTAAATATTATCTTTGAGACTGAGAGTGTTTTGCCACATTCATCATTGAATCTAAGGTTTCCCTAAGCTTCCTAAATGATTTTTTTTAATTTGCATACATTATTGTTTACTGTTTATGCTGTAAAAGGTCAAAGGACTTTGATACATGCATCATTCATGTGTTTGCAATTACAATATCACAAATAATGGTTTTATCATCATAAAATAATTCACTGTGCTTCCTTTCTTCAACCCTCCCCACTCTGCCCAAACTTCTGGCAACTACTGAACATTTTATTGTCTCTATAGCTTTACCTTTTCCAGAATGTCATGCAATTGGAATTATACAATATGTAGAACTTTCAAACTGACTTCTTTCACTTGGTAACATGTATTTAAAGTTACTCCATGTCTTTTCATGGATTGATAGCTTACTTATTTTAGTTGCAAAATGGCATATCATTGTATGGATGTACCACAGTTTGTTAATCCATTGACTT
Source organism: Physeter macrocephalus (assembly GCF_002837175.3). NCBI lineage: Eukaryota > Metazoa > Chordata > Mammalia > Artiodactyla > Physeteridae > Physeter > Physeter macrocephalus. The sequence continues at coordinate 163,065,902 of NC_041224.1, forward strand.
ATTTGAAGAATATTTTGAGTGCTTCTTTTTCTTGATGATTATAAAACTACTATAAACATTTGAGTGTGGGTTTTTTTTTGACCGTATGATTTAAAGTCAGTTGGATAAGTAGAGAGGAGTGTTGTTGGATTACATGGCAAAATTATATTTACTTTTTAAAGAAACTGCCAAAGTATCTGTCAAAATGTCTATAGCATTTTGCATATTCATCAGCAGTGAATGAGAATTCCTGTTGCTCCACATCTTTGTCAGCACTTGGTATTGCCAATTATTTAAGGGGCCAAACACCCTCACTGTTCTAATCGTAGTAGAATAATTAATTAGCTGAGACATACTGGCCTATTCCAACTTAAAAAATTTTTTTCACATTAAGATTTTGTCTTCTCCTAAACCAGCTTGTAAAGAATTGTTCTTTTTCCTGGAGATTTTTGCAGTGGATTTATTTGTTCTTTTACTAGCTGTCTATTTTTCTGGGTTGTTCTCAATTTTTATGACCCACTGCTTCCTTATCTGCTACTGCTGTTATTCTTTCACCCTTTTAACATTTTCTGTCATCTAAATGAAAACTCTGGAAGAAGGAAAAGATGATGCTTCTGCTCTGTATGCATCCAAGAACCAAATACTCATCTTCTTAAATGTTTATTTAATAGGAATATTTTTGTGTAAACATATGCATATTTTTCAGAAATTTACTAAGGTTTTCCTTGTAGCTTAACAATTCTACAACATTTTCCTATTCTTTTTTATAAGGAAGTTATACCAACTGTACAAATACAGATTTGTAAGTCTTATTAAGGATCATCTAGGTAAGACATATAGACAATATAGGTAGTACATAGAAGAAAGTTAAGAGCAATCAATTAATTAGGGACTGCAAAACTCAACTTTATTCTTCAAAGGAGGCTGAGAAAGAGAGAGTAGTAATGTAAGAAGAATACCAGGAGTATGTTGTATACTTTCATTATATGAGCTATATGTAGAAAATATTTCAAGAATTATGTGGTCAACTCATAAATTCTGCTGTGAAGTTGAGTGAATCAAGAGCAGAGAACTGGAAAGATGTTCATTCTTAGTTAGCCTTGAGGAGAGCCATTTCTGCTTGGCAGTGGGTTGAATACTTCTGTAAATCACCTATATGGCAGTATCTTATTTTCTATATTTGGCTACATTGGAGGCTAAAGGCTGGACCCAGTATTTTTTATAGCAGAGGTAGAAAGTGTGTGGTCAGGAAGATCTTGACCATCTTGTCAGCCCATATATGATTTTCTTCCTCTGATACATAAAATAAAATTATTCTAACATTATATTTTTTGGATTAAACACCATGTTTCATCAAATATGAGATGCTATTAATCACAGGATGCACCATTATTCTATGTATCACTAAGAATAAAGGAAAGAAAGAAAAAAAATGCAATCAAAATCCTAAATCATAGCCAATGAAATTATAGCAATGCCATCAATTGTAAGACATATACCAGTTACAGAGATGTTAAGATGTAGGGAAAATTGTGTCTTTGAATTGATGAAGTACTGTAAATCTCCTCTTAAATAAGTTGAGATACTACTTTTGCATTAAGCAAACTCACAAAGAAATCAATCAGTAAACAAAGAAATAGTTTCAGGCCAATGATGAATTCCTTAACATCCAGACAATAAATAAAAGAATGTTCCCTAATAGTGAATAGAGATCCATTAAAGAGAGTACAGAAAAGAAAAACTATTCTGCACTATATCTAACTTGCTTGTTTTAGTGTCTGCTTGTGGTTGAGGCGCAGGATATATTTTAAAAGTTGATCAATATTGTATTATGTAGATTAATGCAAACATTGGTGAATTATTTTTAAATGGTAAGGTTATTTGAAATTTTGATTTCCAGGTCACTGGAGGTTAAGTAATATGAGAAAAATAAAAAGATAAATATTGAAAAATTGGTGGTGCTAAGACTGAGCTTTACTTTTATCTTGGTAGCAAAAATTGACACAATTAACATGACGCTTGTGTATGATAAAAAGCATTTTTCTCTTTTCTTTAGGCCAAGTCAGTAGGAGTTTTAAAGTGGTGGTCAATTCCCTCTGTCTCTCTCTCTCTTCCCCTCTCTCTCTGTCTCTCTGTCAGGTTTCCTCCTAATTGTGCATGTCACCATGATGAGATCTACCTGAAGGGCATAACAAATTCAATTGAAAAAGTATGTTAAATTGGTGGGCCTCAGATAACCATGGGTCTGTGATGTTGATGGGAATACTTCTTAGAAGTAATGGATTCAGAGATTATAGGCAGAAACAACACTTTATTACTTCTTCGAAGGATATTTTAAATGCTAACATTATCTTTATTTATTCCTTTGATACTCAGTGTAATTGTCCCTCAGGTTTTAAGTAATTTTGTGACTGGGGCCTCTGGATTTCTAGTTATTACCTTATTAGTCTTTAATTGAATGAACTTTGCCAATGGCAAGTTATTCTAATATAAAACTTTGAGATAATAGTATGTGAAAAATCTGCATATTAAAGCACGAAAAGCCTTTCAAATTCAGCATTGTGTCTTCCACTTACAGAACCTCTTAAAGCAAGAAAACAATATATTTAAGTGGATTTATACATAGTGGTATTAGGTGATATACCTCATGCAAATAGATAAAGAATTTATTGAAAGCAGGACCTATTTAACTGAAAGAATTGTCCTGTTAAATTATATATTCAGAATACTATAAAGCTTTTGCTAATAGCTGTACAATAGCAGGCTTATTTCACTTTTTTTCTAAAACAACTAGATAGTACTGAAGAAATCTGAAATATATATGGAAATATTTTAATAACTTTGAAGGAATACATACTCATCATATCCTTCTATCCAGCTAGATTTTGGAGTAGAAAGAAATTAAACAAAAGATAATTAGGTAGTAATAAGGAACAGGAAATATAGCTTATCTGAAGGACAAGTAAGTAAGCTAAAAAGAATGTATTTGGGGGCTTTCCTGGTGGTGCAGTGGTTGAGAGTCCGCCTGCCGATGCAGTAGACATAGGTTCGTGCCCTGGTCCGGGAAGATCCCACATGCTGTGGAGCGGCTGGGCCCGTAAGCCATGGCCACTGAGCCTGCGCGTCTGGAGCCTGTGCTTCTCAATGGGAGAGGCCACAATAGTGAGAGGCCTGCGTACCGCAAAAAAAAAAAAAAAAAAAAAAAAAAAAAAAAAAAAAAAAGAAAATAATGTATTTGGAAAAAGAATCAATAACCTGGAAGAAACGTTTTTAAGAAAAAATTGGCTTGGTAAGAAAAATATACATAAAATCTGTCCAGTAAAGAAAAAGAGGAGTTATTACCAAGAAAAAATCAACAGTAGGTGGTATTTCAAAAGAAGGAAATATAATAGGATTACAAATAGTACATATGACCTCAAAGAGTCCTACTTTAAAGAATGTAGATAAAATGAACCAAATAAATTTGACATGCTTAAAAAATGGTAAATTCTATCTAATGGTAAAAATTTATCATTAAAATTTGACAGAAGAGGAAAATGATAATGAAGATTGTACTTTTTGAATAGTGTCTATATGTGTACATGTTTTTGTGAGTGTGTATATGTTTATGTATAGAATATCCTAATTGTTATTATATGATTATATTATAGCAATTGTAGTAAAATAGAGATTGATTTCAATACAGATTGAAAACTATTGCCAAGAAAGAGTGTGATTAGGAGTTTTCAACGTTTAGCTCTCCTGTATGTGTGACTCTGATGAAAGGGTGTTCTATAAACTTCAGAAATGACAGTAAAATAAATCATAATAAACATGGTAAAATTGGTTGGTGACATGGAAATAAATACAAATTTGAATGCAAAAATCTATTTATCTATAAATTCACATAAAACAAAAATTGATAAGCAGGTGAATATGAAAGAGGAAAGATCAGAAAATATGTATATCCCAGGAGAAGGATTTAAATTTTTGTCCTGGAGAAAAATAAAATTTACAAGTGACTTTAAATATTGATGTAAGCAAGTTCATATTTTCAGAAGATCATTATGAGGCCCAGTAGCATGTTCCCCTCTGGTCACCAGTGCTATATGCCCTAGGGCTATTCACCATGTGGTCTGCACATGCCCTTCTATTGTGGTGGGCCAACTACTGAGGTGCATTGGTAGGCAGGGTAGCCTCTGAACCATTGGCTGCAAGGCCTTGTCTCCCTATGATGGCTGTGGACCCACTGGAAAGTGGGACTGGGTCCTCAAACAGTTTTCTCCAGGGCTGGGGAGGCTTGGGGTTGGTGCAGTCTGCTGGTGAGCAGGGTCAGATCCCTGACACTAACAGGCTAGAGCTAGGATTCCAAAACACTGCTTGCCAGTGCCAATGTTATCGTGGTAGAACAAGCTCCCCCAAAAGGCTGTTGCCAGCCTCTCCATCCCCAGGAGGCTTTCCAAGACAAGCAAGTGAGTCTGACCCAGGCTCCTTTCAAACTACTGCCTTTGTGCTTAGACTCAGAGAGTATGAGACTTTGCACTTTAAGAGCAGAGTCCTTGTTTCCTTTAGCCCTCTGGCACTCTCCTACATAAGACCCACTGTTTTTCAAACAGTGGCTTGTCTTTCTAGTGCAGGACTCCCAGGTTGGAGACTATACTATGGGTCTCTGACTCCTTGCTCCTTGGGTAGAGCTTCTATGGTGGTGATATTCTACCCGTTTGTGGGACACCAACCTGGGGGGTGTGGATCCTGAATTTATCACACCTCTGGCCCTCTACCAATCTTGTTGTGATTCCTTCTTTATGTCTTTAGTTGTGGAAAATCTTTTCTACTTATCCTCAGGTCATTATCATAGGTAGCTGTTCTGTAACAGTTGTAATTTTCACGTGCTCATGGCAGGAGGTGAGTTCAGTGCCATCCTATTCTCTGTCTAGGTCCACCTCCTCAGGAAATATTTCATATGGTCATAAGAAATGCATTTCTTATTCAATGATTTTTGCATATGTATGCTAAATATTTTAGGGGAAAATGCTGTCTACACAGGCTTTTAAGACGAATTTATAAAAATGCTTCATGTATAATGCAACATTTTTGATACCTTCTTTTTGTAAAATAAATCATGGGAAAGTGAAACAATCATAACATTTTAACCTATTATATAATTTTAAAAAATCTGCTTTTCTCCATATAGATGCTATAGAGAAATTATAGGCCATTTTGGATGTGTTACATTTTTGGTTTTGAAGTTCATCACCATTTTTTGAAGCTTAAGAGGGGATGCTTTCAATTGGCAAAGAGAGTCTAAGTGGTTTGAAAAGCTTTACAGAGAAAGATAATATACCTAAAATGTCACTTTGTCTAGTTGACAGAATTTAATGAGAAACTTTCTATCTTAAGACTCAGACATGAGTTTTCAATCAGACCATTATCTTTTCTGCAATAATCTGTCTCCTAGACTTAAATTAGGGCAAACATGAAAGGCTGACCACCTGGTGAAACTGAAAATAAAATTCACTCCCTTTTTTCAATATTACCATATGTATTCTGAAATATGTGTGTTCAAAACTTGCACCTGCTTTGTTACAAAATAATAAGTGATATCTATGTAGATTCTCTCTCTCTCTCTCTGTATATGGGTGTGAGAAATGCAAGAACAATTTTAGTATATCCATTTAATATAGTGTTTACAGCATAGATTTGATTAAACTAACATGCCTTATTTATATTCTAATAAAATGTTATTTATGTATTTTCTAAAAGTACATACAAGCTTTCATTTTTGGTATAGGACAAACTTGGGCTTGATTCTTAGCTCTGCTATTCAAGCTGATGAATTTGAGAACTTTCCTTAACTTCTCTGATTTTCAGTATTACAATCTGTAAATTAATGTAATAGTACTACCATATAGTCCTGTTTTTAGAATTAATATAATGTTATTGGTGATTTATCCTAAGGATTGGTTTCATCTAAGCCATTACTTAAGCTCTCTTTTCTTCTATAAAGCCTGAAAAGTCAAGTCACTCACCTTTCCAGATTATTTAGCATCTAGATGTGGACATGTTATGAATTCTGGCTAGTAAAATGTAAGCCAAAGCCCCTTGGGAAGGCTTCTGGGAATATTTCATTTATGAAAAAGGTTCAGTTGGCATATCACTTGGGATTTTTGCCCTTATTTCTGCCCAGAATGTGGAAACAATGCCTGGAGGTGAAAATCATCTTGCAAAGAGGAGGATGAAAGCCATGTGCTAGAGATAGTGGAGCTCAAAGATTAAAAAAAAAAAGAAATCTCTTTCTTAGTTAACATTTTTGAACCTTTGAACTAACCCGGGGTTACTGTCACTAGAATTCTTAAATGGTTGAATAAAGTATTTACTTGTTTAAGACACTGTTAGTTTTTAGCTTTTTTTTTTTTTAATCTTTATTGGAGTATAATTGCTTTACAATGGTGTGTTAGTTTCGGCTTTATAACAAAGTGAATCAGTTATACATATACACATGTTCCCATATCTCTTCCCTCTTGCATCTCCCTCCCTCCCACCCTCCCTATCCCACCCCTCTAGGTGGTCACAAAGCACCGAGCTGATCTCCCTGTGCTATGCGGCTGCTTCCCACTAGCTATCTATTCTACTTTTGGTAGTGTATATATGTCCATGCCACTCTGTCACTTTGTCACGGCCTACCCTTCCCCCTCCCCACATCCTCAAGTCCATTCTCTAGTATGACTGCGTCTCCATTCCCGTCTTACCCCTAGGTTCTTCATGACCTTTTTTAAAAATTTTTTCTTAGATTTCATATATATGTGTTAGCCTATGGTATTTGTTTTTCTCCTTCTGACTTACTTCACTCTGTATGACAGGCTCTAGGTCCATCCATCTCACTACAAATAACTCAATTTCGTTTCTTTTTATGGTTGAGTAACAGTCCATTGTATATATGTGCCATATCTTCTTTATCCATTCACCTGATGATGGACACTTAGGTTGTTTCCATCTCCTGGCTATTGTAAATAGAGCTGCAATGAATATTTTGGTACATTGACTCTTCTTGAATTATGGTTTTCTCAGGGTATACGTCCAGTAATGGGATTGCTGGGTCGTATGGTAGTTCTATTTGTAATTTGTTAAGGATCCTCCATATTGTTCTCCATAGTGGCTGTATCAATTTACATTCCCACCAACAGTGCAAGAGTGTTCCCTTTTCTCCACACCCTCTCCAGCATTTATTGTGTCTAGATTTTTTGATGATGGCCATTCTGACTGGTGTGAAATGATTTCTCATTGTAGTTTTGACTTGCTTTTCTCTAATGATTAATGATGTTGAGCATTCTTTCATGTGTTTGTTGGCAATCTGTATAACTTCTTTGGAGAAATGTCTATTGAGGTCTTCTGCCCATTTTTGGATCAGGTTGTTTGTTTCTTTGATATTGAGCTGCATGAGCTGCTTGTACATTTTAGAGATTAATCCTTTGTCAGTTGCTTCATTTGCAAATATTTTCTCCCATTCTGAGGGTTGTCGTTTAGTCTTGTTTATGGTTTCCTTTGCTGTGCGAAATATTTAAGTTTCATTAGGTCTCATTTGTTTATTTTTGTTTTTATTTCCATTTCTCTAGGAGGTGTGTCAAAAAGGATCTTGCTGTAATTTATGTCATAGAGTGTTCTGCCTATGTTTTCCTTTAAGAGTTTGATAGTTTCTGGCTTAACATTTAGGTCTTTAATCTATTTTGAGCTTATTTCTGTGTATGGTGTTAGGGAGTGTTCTAATCTCATACTTTTACATGTACCTGTCCAGTTTTCCCAGCACCACTTATTGAAGAGGCTGTCTTTTCTCCACTCTATATTCTTGCCTCCTTTATCAAAGATAAGGTGTTCATCATTAGTGTATAGGAATGCCAGAGATTTCTGTGCAGTAATTTTGTATCCTGCTACTTTACCAAATACATTGATTAGCTCTAGTAGTTTTCTGGTAGCATCTTTAAGATTCTCTATGTATAGTATCATGTCATCTGCAAACAGTGACAGCTTTACTTCTCCTTTTTCAATTTGGATTCCTTTTATTTCTTTTTCTTCTCTGATTGCTGTGGCTAAAACTTCCACAACTACGTTGAATAATAGTGGTGAGAGTGGGCAACCTTGTCTTGTTCCTGATGTTAGTGGAAATGGTTTCAGATTTTCACCATTGAGGACGATGTTGGCTGTGGGCTTGTCATATATGGCCTTTATTATGTTGAGGAAAGTTCCCTCTATGCCTACTTTCTGCAGGTTTGTTATCATAAATGGGTGTTGAATTTTGTCAAAAGCTTTCTCTGCATCTGTTGAGATGATCATATCGTTTTTCTCCTTCAATTTGTTAATATAGTGTATCACGTGGATTGATTTGCGTATATTGGAGAACCCTTGCATTCCTGGAATAAACCCCACTTGATCATGGAGTATGATCCTTTTAATGTGCTGTTGGATTCTGTTTGCTAGTATTCTGTTGAGGATTTATGCATCTATGTTCATCAGTGATATTGGCCTGTAGTTTTCTTTCTTTGTGACATCTTTGTCGAGTTTTGGTATCAGGGTGATGGTGGCCTCATAGAATGAGTTTGGGAGTGTTCCTCCCTCTGCTATATTTTGGAAGAGTTTGAGAAGGATAGGCGTTAGCTCTTCTTTAAATGTTTGATAGAATTCGCCTGTGAAGCCATCTGGTCCTGGGCTTTTGTTTGTTGGAAGATTTTTAATCACAGTTTCAATTTCAGTGCTTGTGATTGGTCTGTTCATATTTTCTATTTCTTCCTAATTCAGTCTCGGCAAGTTGTGCATTTCTAAGAATTTGTCCATTTTTTCCAGGTTTTGCATTTTATTGGCATAGAGTTGCTTGTAGTAATCTCTCATGATCTTTTGTATTTCTGCAGTGTCCATTGTTACTTCTGCTTTTTCATTTCTAATTCTATTGATTTTAGTCTTCTCCCTTTTTTTCTTGAGGAGTCTGGCTAATGGTTTATTAATATTGTTTATCTTTTCAAAGAACCAGCTTTTAGCTTTATTGATCTTTGCTATCGTTTCCTTCATTTCTTTTTCATTTATTTCTGATATGAAATTTATGATTTCTTTCCTTCTGCTCACTTTGGGGTATTTTTGTTCTTCTTTTTCTAATTGTTTTAGGTGCAAGGTTAGGTTGTTTATTTGAGGTGTTTCCTGTTTCTTAAGGTAGGATTGTATTGCTATAAACTTCCCTCTTAGAACTGCTTTTGCTGTATCCCATAGGTTTTGGGTCGTCGTGTCTCCATTGTCATTTGTTTCTAAGTATTTTTTTTGATTTTCTCTTTGATTTCTTCAGTTATCACTTCCTTATTAAGTAGTATATTGTTTAGCCTCCATGTGTTTGTATTTTTTACAGATCTTTTCCTGTAATTGATATCTACTTTCATAGTGTTGTGGTCAGAAAAGATACTTGATAGAATTTCAATTTTCTTAAATTTACCAAGGCTTGATTTGTGACCCAAGATATGATCTATCTTGATGAATGTTCCATGAAAACTTGAGAAAAACGTGTATTCTGTTGTTTTTGAATGGAATGTCCTATAAATATCAATTAAGTCCATCTTGTTTAATGTATCATTTAAAATTTGTGTTTCCTTATTTATTTTCATTTTGGATGATCTGGCCATTGGTGAAAGTGGTGTGTTAAAGTCCCCTACTATGAATATGTTACTGTCGATTTCCCCTTTTATGGCTGTTAGTATTTGTCTTATGTATTGAGGTGCTCCTATGTTAGGTGCATAAATATTTACAATTGTTTTATCTTCTTCTTGGATCGACCCCTTGATCATTATGTAGTGTCCTTCTTTGTCTCTTGTAATAGTCTTTATTTTAAAGTCTATTTTGCCTGATATGAGA
>NC_041224.1:163076865-163113963 GCF_002837175.3 Physeter macrocephalus
AGAAAGAAAGAAAGAAAGAAAGAAAGAAAGAAAGAAAGAAAGAAAGAAAGAAAGAAAGAAAGAAAGAAAGAAAGAAAGAAAGAAAGAAAGAAAGAAAGAAAGAAAGAAAGAAAGAAAGAAAGAAAGAAAGAAAGAAAGAAAGAAAGAAAGAAAGAAAGAAAGAAAGAAAGAAAGAAAGAAAGAAAGAAAGAAAGAAAGAAAGAAAGAAAGAAAGAAAGAAAGAAAGAAAGAAAGAAAGAAAGAAAGAAAGAAAGAAAGAAAGAAAGAAAGAAAGAAAGAAAGAAAGAGGATAAATTAAAGTAAAATAAGGTAATATAAAATAAAATAAAGTTATTAAAATAAAAAATAATTATTAAGAAAAAAAATTTTTAAGTAAAAAACAAAAAACGGATGGACAGAACCCAGGACTAATGGTGAAAGCAACACTATACAGATGAAATCTCACACAGAAGCATACACGTACACACTCACAAAAAGAGGAAAAGGGGAAAAAATATATCTTCCTCTCAAAGTACACCTCCTCAACTTGGTATGATGATTTGTCGTTTCATAAAAAAATTTTTAAGTAAAAAACAAAAAACGGATGGACAGAACCCAGGACTAATGGTGAAAGCAACACTATACAGATGAAATCTCACACAGAAGCATACACGTACACACTCACAAAAAGAGGAAAAGGGGAAAAAATAATATATCTTGACCTCAAAGTCCACCTCCTCAATTTGGGGTGATTTGTTATCTATTCAGGTTTTCCACCGAAGCGGGGTACATCAAGTTGATTGTGGAGATTTAATCCACTGCTCTTGAAGCTGCTGAGAGAAATTTCCCTTTCTCTTCTTTGTTCGCACAGCTCCCGGGGTTCAGCTTTGGATTTGGCCCCGCCTCTGCATATAGGTCGCCAGAGGGCATCTGTTCTTCGCTCAGACAGGACGGGGTTAAAGGTGCAGCTGATTCCGTGGCCCTGGCTCACTCAGGCTGGGGGGAGGGCGGGGCACGGAATGTGGGGTGAGCCTGCGGTGGCAGAGGCCAGCGTGACATTGCACCAGCCTGAGGCACACCATGCGTTCTCCAAGGGAAGTTGTCCCTGGATCACAGGACCTTGGTGGTGGCAGGCTGCACAGGCTCCCGGGAGGGGAGGTGTGGATAGTGACCTGTGCTCGCACACAGGCTTCTTGGTGGCGGCAGCAGCAGCCTTAGCATCTCATGCCCGTCTCTGGTGTCCGCGCTGATAGCCGCGGCTTGTGCCCATCTCTGGAGCTCCTTTAAGCAGTGCTCTTAATTCTGTCTCCTCGCGCACCAGGAAACAAAGAGGCAAGAAAAATTCTCTTGCCTCTTCGGCAGGTCCAGACTTTTTCCCGGACTCCCTCCCGGCTAGCCTTGGTGCACTAACCCCTTCAAGCTGTGTTCACGCCGCCAACCCCAGTCCTCTTCCTGGGATCCGACCGAAGCCCGAGCCTCAGCTCCCAGCCCCCGCCCACCCCGGCGGGTGAGCAGACAAGCCTCTCCGGCTGATGAGTGCTGGTCGGCACCGATCCTCTGTGCGGGAATCTCTCCACTTTGCCCTCCGTACCCCTGTGGCTGTGCTCTCTACCTCAGCTCTGAAGATTCCCCCCTGTGTCACCCGCAGTCTCTGCCTGTGAAGGGGCTTCTAGTGTGTGGAAGCCTTTCCTCCTTCACAGCTCCCTCCCACTGGTGCAGGTCCTGTCCCTATTCTTTTGTCTCTGCTTTTTCTTTTTTCTTTTGCCCTACCCAGGTACGTGGGGTGTTTCTTGCCTTTTGGGAGGTCTGAGGTCTTCTGCCAGCGTTCAGTGGGTGTTCTGTAGGAGTTGTTCCACCTGTAGATGTATTTCTGATGTATCTGTGGGGAGAAGGTGATCTCCGTGTCTTACTCTTCCGCCATCTTCCCAGCTCTCCAAGTTTTTAGCTTTTGTTTGTTTGTTTTTGTTTGTGGGAAACACTCCTTGTTTTTATAATGTGTACAGGGTGTAAAAACTCTGTTAACATAATTTTTTCTTATTATATTTTAATCTCCCAACCGCTTTACTGACTCCAATAGTACAGGAGAAAAAAACAAACTATGGAAAATTAGAAAATCTTCACACTGTACAGTTAGGTATTAGCTTGTTGCTTTGGTTTTTTTCTTTTCCTTTTTTTTTTTTTTTTTTTTTTACTTTTTATTGAAGTATAGTTGCTTTACAATGTTGTGTTAGTTTCTACTGTGCAGCAAAGTGAATCTAGCTTGTTACTTTGAATAGCAGAATTTGAGAGTAGCAGAACTTCTCAGGAACACTGTTGTAATATTCACTCATTTTAAAGCAGAATACCACTGTTCTATACATCACAACACTCAATCAGATCAAGTACCTATCTCATCAACAAGTCATGTCTATTTTAATAAGGAGATGAGACAAGTATTTTATAATTTATAATTTTTACTGAAATTTCATCACATCATTCATAAACAACTCAAAGATTTACTCCCTTTTCAGCTCATTCATCCCTCAGTTTCTTTGGAGACACGGCCCCTCAAAATCACCTTGAATGTCTAAGCCATTCAGCTCTTACTCTCATCCTGCCAAATCTTTTGCTTCACGATTATGTCCATGGTGTGAATGGGAAGATGTACAGGGTGAACCTCAGTTAATTTTGTAAAAACTGCAATGAAATGAAAATGAAGTAAACAGGAACTATTTTAAATGTTCATTATTTTATAAAATTAGGCATTTAAAATAACATAACAAGAAAAAATTCCTTATAGTAACTGATTGTGAAACCTAGTACAACTATTCCTCAAGGGACTGCATTTTGTTACCAAAAAAGCAGTTTAATGTTACTACATCAGATATACTTATTAGTGTGTAATTTAACAACAAAAGATAAAGAGAGTGAAATAAAACTGCTTAAGCTTGTGCTTCCTTTTAATTATGAGCACTTGGGTATGGGGAAATATACAGGTTTAAAACCCAGATGTTTTAAAATTCAAAGATGATGCTACACTATGTTACGTAAATAAGCAAGGTTATTGACAGCTATATCACCACTGCCTACTTGGAGGCCAAATTTTAAGGAGATATCTTTATCCTCTATAATTTGAAATTAAAAAAGTATTTGGATACAGTCAGTTCATTCAAACAAAAGGTACATTTCTTTTTTTAACTTTCTTTGTATCTTGGGCCTAAATATTTATTATTTATTTATTTATTTATATTTTACTTTTTCCATCTTTGAGCATAAAATATAATATTATATGTCTGCTCATTGACAAGAGGGTCCTGAATCAAAGCGGCTGACTCATTCAATTAGAGAAGGAGTTTGTTCTTTATTCCTCTTCCCAAAACAGAACTCCCTGTTTTGTGGCACCAACAGCAATTGATACCCATGCTTTTTTCTTTTGGAGATTGGCAGAAGAAGCAGACTGCAAACAAAGACGGGCTGCTCTGTGCTTCAGTGGCAATTTAACTTCTTGTTCATCTTAACATATAAACAAATCCTACTGAAAAGCAACTCAAAGACTATTCATTGTGGAGAGTTTCTAGCTTCTAAAATGTGCTGTATTAACCTATACATGTTAATACAAAAGTAATATGCATGTACTTTTGGTTTGGTGCTCATATTTATAAAATATTTTCATCAGGAATCTTCATCTTTAGTTTTCTTCCTATGAAACATGGGGTACCAAAATAAGATTTGTTTGTTCTTTATCACTCCAAAAATTGCTAAATGATAGAAATGGCCAAAAAACAGTAAAGAACTATTTTTCAGAAGAATTTGGTGAGGAAAAAGATTTTTTTGAGACCTTAAAACATGTCAGGACAGGCTTGGTGCACTACTTACATTATCTCATTTAACCCTAAAAATAATTCTGTAAAGTTAGAAGAATTACATCATTTTAGATGATAAAATTGAAGCTGATTGGAATTAGGTAATGTTCTCCAGGGTCAATGGCTGGCTATCAAACTACAAAGCTGGAATTCAAGCAGGTGCTTGTTTATCCTGAAATCTCTTTTATCCAGTATGTAGGTTGGGGGAGGGAATGAGATTTGATGGTTAATTTGCTACTCTGAGCCCCAGAAATTCTAGGGAGAAACAGCCAAATGGTTTCATTCCTATCTGTTTCATACCTTTGGCTCTCATGTAAAATATGATCTTAAGAAAATATTTTTCTGCTAAGGTAAATGTGAAAGCCATCACTATTAACACACAAACAACTATTTTAGAAAGAGTGCATAGCTGTGGAGAAACCGTCTTTTTCTAAAATCTTTATCACAATTTTCTCATTTTCACTTGTTTCAATTGTTTGTTAACTTATTATGCCTCTATGTGTGTTTCCCAAATGGGTGTGGATATAACACTGAAAGTTTGCAGATACAAAGAATCCTGGCCCACAAAACTGAGGAGCCAGAACAGGATGAATAAATTTCAGTATTCAACATAAAGAGATAACGAAATTTGAGAAACAAGCAGGGTAATGTGGAAAGATACCAACTTGTGATGTTAAGTAGGTTCCCAGGGATTAAATCCTCTGTAGAGTGAATTAAAGAGAATAATAAGGAATTGATTGAGTTCATTTAACTCATAATTGATTGTTTATTATTTCTAACATTAGTTAGAATAAAGCTGAAATATATAGATTAAATTTCATTAGTGTAAAAACTAAGTTATATATTATTTGTACCCAAAATTTTCAGGAAATGCTATACACATTAGAACATTATTATCTTACTACATAGTTGTCTTGAGATTCTAGTGTTGTTTTGTCATTAATACATCATTTTTCCTATACTTCCTTGCATGTAGTGAAGATTCAGGAAAGAGTGTTAAAAGAGTCAATGAAATGAATTTTGCTAATTTCTGCAAAACACAAAATGATCACTTCTTTTAAAATAGTCTCATTGTGTTAGGTAGAATAATGTACCACCTCCTCCAAAGAGGTCTGTTAGGTTCTAATCCCTGTGACTTGTGAATCTGTTCTTTCACATGGTGAAATGGATTTTGCAGAGGTGATTAAGTTAAAGACCTTGAGATTGGAAGATTATACTGTACTATCCTGGTGGGCCTAATGTAATCACTAAGATTTTTATAAGAGACAGTCAGGAAGAGCTAGAGTCAGGGAAGGTGATGTAAGGAGAAAAGCAGAGTTTGGAATGCTACAACCACAAGCCAAATGATGCAGGCAGCCTCTAGAAGCTGGAAAAAACAAGTAATAGATTCTCTTTTATAGCTTCCAGTAGGAAAGCAGTTATGATGACACCTTGACTTTAGCCTTGTAAGATTCATTTCACACTTATGACTTCTAGAGCTAATGAATCTGTGTTGTTTTAAGACGCTGGGTTTGTGGTAATTAGTTATATCAGAAATAGAAAAGTATACACTCATCTACTTCTATAAAAATGACTTCCAGAAGATTGATAATCAAAACTTAGAAAAATCCAAGTCCATGTCTCTGTTAAGATATTGTTGTCATGGGATCATATGCTGGTGATATAGAAACATATAAGGGAAACCATCTAGTCTAATCTGAGGAAGTATGACTAGGAGTTAACTGCTATGCAGTAGACATAAGAGTTATCCAAGGTAAAGGGAAGTTGTGGAGGAATACACAAGAAGAGGGAAGTACTTCTGTCAAAGGGAAAACATAATTTATGTTGGTTAAGAGCTTGGAGAAATTCAGAACTGAAAGAACTCATATGGCTGAAATCTTCAAAGTAATGTGGAAAGTAGTGTAAGATGAGACAGGTGAGCTGGAAAGAGTGTAGAACTATTGGTCATTTTAAGTTGGGCAATCAAGGATTTCGCCTTTATTTTAGGAGCGCTTGGAAGCCAGCAATGGATCTTACTGCACAGGACTAGGGTAGTTTGGACTTGTGCTTTAATTAAACTATCCCATTTTATGGCATTCCACCCACATTATTCATTCACATATTTCAAAGCTGTTCTTCACTCCAACATTAAAAGCATCTGCAACAAATATATGACAAGAGTCATTATAGTTTTAGGATGTCATCCTAATATGCATCTGTAATAATGTAGACACCATAGATGATTGAGGTGTTTTGTACAATGAAATACCATAATTAAATCCCCATATTTCTGGGTCCTGGGTAGGCAGTTTAGATAATTAATGAAAGTCAGTTAGTTGTTCACATCATCTTAATCAATAAAGTTAGATGGCCTCAATATTTCTCCCAGCCCTAATGTAAATGGAGATTAAAAAGAAAAATCACTGTGATTAAAAACAAATCTTCTATAAGTGAACTTTAAAATGAATGTGCCCCTTGTGATAGTCATGGTCTGAGTTTTATTCCCAATTAAGTGCAATCTAAAAATGAATTAAAAATGACATTTGTAAATGGATGGAAAAGAAATCATATAAAACAGTGATTTGATTTTAAAGACCCAATGATATTAGCTCTTTAAAAAAGTCTGAGGTTAAGAATGAATTGGCCTATGAAACTTCAGGTGTCAGTATTTCCCAGAGACAAATGAGGTCTCACTAATTTTTACTTATTTGAATGGAACTGCTCTAAGTTTGATTAAGCTCTTTTTTAAGTGGGGTACAGGATGACATATATATATAGATATATATAATTTTATATAATCTTTATCAGTCATAATAAAAATTTAATGTGGGAAGAATCCCATTGAAAATTGATTTTAGAAAGGGTAAAGAAAAGTTCATGTGGTGGCTCTAATTGCAATCAAGCTAAAGCATCTACTCCCTTATCACATATTTCCAAATAGATTTAGATGTAATTTTAAAAAATTAAAATGGGTCCAGATCTTTTTGTATATTATCATAAATCTCCTACTAGTGGATGACTAACTCAGGTTGAAGCAGTAGGACTCAGTTAATGTCTGTCTTAGGGTCAGGATATCTCCTCTATGCTGGCAAAAGTTAAGTTTTTCTCTACTCAAGTACATGTTCTTGTTTTTTAACCAGAATCATTACATTCACATAAAAATACTTTAAGTACTATGAAATCATACAAACTCAAGGCACCATGTTCAGTCTTGGAGATAGAACATCAGATTCTTAGACAAAAATGTCAAGGTTCTTCCAGATTGTCCTCCACTCATTGACTTCAATTTATCCCCCTTTCTCTCATTCAAATAATTATTTTTTCCTTCTTCATGATCCATTTCTAAAATAAAACCTTGTTGCTTATGGCATTATGCTATTCTTAAAACGATTTTAAGTGAGAGATTGAGTATGATGTCTGTGGTCCATGAAGACATTATGATTTCTGGATTCATTTTCTTACGAATTTCAGATTTAATTCATGGTCTTCTGTGTTAGGAGACATTTGTGTATTTTTTTTTTAACTCCTACTCCTTTATATTTAAGGTCTTGAGGTGGTTTGTGATACTTGAAACCAAAAATTTCCCTAGAGAAACACCTACTATTCACATAAGACAAAATTAGGATATAAATTATTTGTGCTTATAATGTTAAACATCAAAACTGGTTAAAATGCTTCTGAATAAAATAATGTAATTACTAAATTTCTATCAAGAAGTTTAGTACTTTAGACGATTATTTCTTTTCCAACTGAAAAAGATCTATCATGATGACTTTCTTAATTATCTGCAGAAATATTCTTTTGCATCATTAGGTGGTTAAATGACATATATATGTTCCACTTCCTTTTCAAATTTTCCAGTATCTTCCATTAGTAAGTGATAGTAAGGCTAATAGACTCCTTTTGGTTGTCTAAAATCTTTTCATGAAAAAATCAGGGACAGCCTGGTTTAATCTAATCCTAAACTTAATGAAAAATGACATATGTAATGAACAATTTGTTTCTCAGTAGGATATTACCTATGCACTAAAACAATTCTGGTAGTGGATATATGTATATGTATAACTGATTCACTTTGCTGCACAGCAGAAATTAACACAACGTTGTCAATCAACTATACTCTAATAAAAATTAATTTAAAAATAATAAAATGAAAGAATTCTGGTAAATTTTTTAGACCATATACAGAGATTGCAAAATCAAGAAATTATTTTAAAATCCAAATGAGTTCTACGTGTATTTATATTTTATATATTACATATTAATAGAATTATGTTCATATGTGATATATTACATAATATCACATATGAAAATAATATTACATATTAATATATGTTATAAATACAATTTTTCAACTTTCATAAGCAGGAAAAATATAATCAGACATGGTTGGTGTTGACAATTGGAAACTAAACAAATAAAGGTTAAAATAATTTAATGATGAGGTTAGTCTGTCCCTTGGGAGGTTCTGTTTTGATCTGGATAACATAGAAATTCGTTTTTGGTTTCAGAAATAAGAATATAGTCACGGAGCGTAGAGATTAGTGCTGACCTCTCACATTCCATTCTTCTTTTAGGGACAAATTAGGATTGGAGAAACCAGCTTCATCACCTGTAAGTAGAATGCATGTGTTCTTTTATGCATTTAATATCATGGTGCTAGCAATTTGGAAATATGAATTAGGTTATTTACTTATTGGAAGCAAAATTTGAGGAAAATAGGGCTTTATTATCTCCATCTGTAGCTGAGGGAGACTAATATTTATGTTTGTGACCAATGTCACACAACTATGTAAAGACCTGGTTTTGCTGCTGATCATCAGGATTAACAGTTGACAAGGAATGCTGGAATTAAAGCTAGGATGGGTGAGGACAAACTGGAACCCACCAAATTCTCAGTGGAGATATTTCTCACCATCTCTGAACAAAGATGACCTTTCAGGGTGTCATGGCAACTGCTTCATCTTGACTCCCAAATCTCGTACAACTTCATTTTGACCAACTCTAATCTGGAATCACACAAGAAAGGGTATTTTGTGAAATTTAGTGCCTAGTGTAACCAAGTTGGCAAAAACACTATTCAGCCTATTGCTCAACACTGAAGCAAATATTTTGACCATTTTGTCAAATCTTTTTTTTTTTTCTGTATGAAGCTATTTTTAACTGAGGTATAATTGACATGTAACATTATATCCGTTTCAGTTGTATATCATAATGATTTGATATTTATATGTATTGTGAAATGATCACCATAATAAGTCTAGTTAAAAAGAAAGCATGTTATCTGTATACAGAGAGAGAGAGAGAATGAGTAGCACTAAGTAGAATCTGTGGTACCCTTAGTATTCTTCTATACATTCATTTAACTATGAGCAAATACTTTCCTAAAGGGCATACAGGTACACTGTTTTGAGAATATTAATAATGATGTTAAGGATCAAAGAGGATAGGGATTCTACACTCAGTTGTTTGGGAAATGCAGTGTTAAGCTAGGTTTAAGCAAATACTTAATTAACAATGCTGAGATAATTTAATATTCCAGTATTTATTCTGAGTCAATAAGAAAAAAAAACAGGAACTAGTATGAGGAATTTTGTTAAATTATTTGTCTATATAACTCTTACTTTCCCCCCCACCTTGGTAACATCTCTAAGAAGAAAGAAGGAAATGTCTCTAGAGACTGAAAAATCTGATACAAATTTTTACCTACAGATCTTATTCTCTGAATTTAAAAGGTAAATTATCTCTTTAATATGAAGGATGAGGAAGGTTTATGACTTTCCACAATATACAGTCATCTTCTGACAATTTTGGATTGGCCAGAAACTAAAGAATGGATAGTTTAATGCAAACAAACCAACCATTAAGGGTCATTTTTAGTTAATCAGCAATTTTTAAAGTTTCATAAAGTATCTGCAGAGTGGAATTCTTTCTTTGTCCTTGATTCATGATACTCCTATGACTTCGCTCAGGGGAAGAGTTGGCAGAATGATGCTGCAGTCAATCATAAAGCTATCATTAAATGTCCATGTTAATGACCAGCTTCTAATCACATTGTGGATCATTTTAATCAAAGATAGAGACATGCTTTGAGAAAAAAATCACTCATGAAATTGATTTTGAGTGAAAAGTTACTCTTTTGTGTATAAAGTTAAATTTTAATTTAATTTCATATTTTTATTTTAACCCTAGAGAACTCACATTTCACAGTCTGAAAAGACATTTAGCACTGACAAGTTTTCCTAATATATTATTTAAACACCAAGTCAGTATGAAGACTTTAGTCTTCATAAATGCTTTAGTATATAATAACCCAAATCCAATGTGAATGAGAGCTCAAAAGTGGCACCCTAAAGAGACATATAAGAAAGGTCAACATTTTGAAGCAATATAGGTACTTTCTATTCATAGTTCAAAATTAGTGTTTATAAAACTGATGCTATAAAAATATTGCAAGAATGCTAGGATTAGAAAAATTAAAACAAACATATGAATAAAATTTGTATTGGTAAAATGTTTTCAGTGCTTTTATATTTGCAATAGGATCAATTATTCACTCCAGATCTTCAATGGCTTGGTTTAAATTCTATCAAGTCTTCTCTAATCTGCATAGTTTTATCTCTTCCTTCTTTTGATTAAAGAGTACAATTAAAAATAAGATTATCTTGTTGAATATTAAAATAAATATACACACTATATATGTAACAATATATTCTTATAATATTCACATATAATATTATGCAATACAATATTGTATAAACACTTGTATATGCTATAAATAGCATATTTAAATTAATTTGGATATGATAAAGGGATTTGAAATTAAGATGAAGTGATATTTCCTATACTTGTAGAGGCATGATATAAATTTATTTTCTGATCTTTCTGAATATATTCTGTATATTTTTAGTTAAGCTATATCTTGTAGCAGAGAAAATTAACTTTTTGAAAGTAAGCCAAAAATGCTGGTAGAGAAAGTTCACTGAGTTTCGCTGAATAATTCTTCCCTGAAGAATTAATATCATTATGATTTGAAAATATATTTAAATTTGCCAAATTTAATGAGAGAAAACCCATTGGAAAGAAATGTTAATCCGAATTTCCAAAACAAAACTAACAAAACTTGAAAATACAACATAGTTATCAAGGTACATTTGCAGAAAATAGATTGAGTAGACACGATTTCATAGTAACGTTAGATGATTAATTTTTAAAAGATTTTAAAAGAATTAAAAAGGAGATTGCTTGGGAAATAAAACAAGAGATTCCTTGATGAGTAAAACAAGTCTAATTTTTTATTGAGTTAATTTTGAACAAACTATTCATTAAAGTATGGATAAACCCCAAGACAAAAAAATTTTACTAGTTTGGGGTATAGTTAATAAAGAAGACCAAAAAATTGAGTGGATCAATTCAATTAGATCATTTTTCTCTGACTTAGGAATACAGAAGTAGGTGGGTAGAATGTAGGTTGATCAGATGATGCAATTATAAAAAGACCCAGGTTCCTTCTACCTTGAACTTGCCTTCTCTAAGGTGTTCTACTGAATAAGAGATCAAAGCCATCTCACCTACACATTGTCTGTTCTACAGTTACTGAGAAGGGCAACTGAGTTATTTCCTTCAAAGCACTTAAAGTCAGAAACCACTTCTTTTACAAAGATTTGACCTGGAAGTCACACCCTTTGCTTCTGCTCACCTTTCACTGCTTGAAGCTTACTCTCCTGCTGCCCCACACAGATTCAATGGATGCCCAGGTTTGTACGCTCTAAATTAGGTCACCATATATACAGCTAAACCAAAGTGACAGGGGTGTGGAGAGACCATGAGAGGCTCTGTGACTGGAGTCTCTGTACAATTTTTCTTTAATTTTTTTGTCTTTGTATTTCTCAGACTAGAAAATCTTAATTGACATATCTTCAAGTTCACTGATTCTTTCTTCTGCCAGTTAAAATTTGCTTTGAACCCTTTAGTCAGTTTTTCACTTAATTTATTGTAGCTTTCATTTCCAGAATTTCTAGTTGTTTCTTTTTTCATAATTGCTATCTGTTCATGGTTATTCTCTATTTTGTGAGACTTTATTTATACTAACTTTTGGTTTTTTAGACATAGTTTTCTTTAGTTATTTTAACATATTTATAATAGCTGATTTAAAGTCTGTCTTAAGTTCAATATCTGAGCTTCTGCAGGGACAGTTTCTATTAACAGTATCTTTTCCCATGTATGGGCCATTCTTTTCTGCTTCTTTGTGTGGCTCATAAGTTTTTAATGAAAACAGACATTTTGAATAATATACTGGGGCATCTCTAAAAATCAGATTTACCCACCTCTTCATAGATCATTTTTATTGATATGCCATTGTTTTTTGTCTGTTTGTTTGGACTATATTTATATAACTTGCATTATTTGTCAGATGCAGCCACTGAAATTTTTGCTGAGTTATCTTAGTGATTAGCTTTTGTTAGACAGAAATATCCTTAAATACCTTGAATCTTGCTGAGGACAGACCAGGCAGTTTGTAACTCTTCCTTAGCCTTCACATTTTTTTCAAAAACAGCTAAAGGTGAGACATTAGGGCCTTCTTATGTATTTTCTGGGCAGGTACACAGTCCTGCATATGTGTGTGGCCTTTACATTTTCAGAAATATATTAGAGTTTTTCAAAGTCCACCATGGACACATTTTTCCCCAATTTGTCCTTTTAAGATTTTTGGTGAGTCTCTTATTATCCCAAACTGATGTTGCTGCTTCAGACTTCTGTGATATTAAGAATTGCCAATGATTGTTTTTGAAAAATGCCTTGAATATTAGTCTTTATGCTGAGAACTTGGCACTGAGTCATGTCAGTACAGACAACCTTGAGAAGAGAGCTTTTCAGGGACCTTCCTGCTATGTCAAATAATGATTCTCCCTTGCACATGGGACTTCTGAGGAGCTCCAACCCTAGTCTGTTTCCTGTAGTGACTGCTGAGCTGCTAGGCTGCTGAGTTTTATAGATACTGAAATTGCAAGCCTGTTAATTTTCAAGGATACCAAAAATACATTGAGGGGAAGTATGGAAAGATTTGTGGCAAGTTAAAATGTCCCAAGACTTGCTCTTTTCATTGAGATTTAGCCAATTTTCTCAAATAAACTCTTCTTGGATTGTTACAAGATTTTGGTTGATTTCCAGAGTTTTTAAAAGGTTGATTTTGAACAATTTTGCCAGTGTTCTCAATATTTTTGTTGAGAAGCAGATTTTTGAATTTCCTTAATTTTTTGTTTGACATCTGGTTTTATAATTTGACACCTCTATTGTTTAAATTGTATATAATAACTAGTTACCTCAGTAATCTTTACCATCTCTTTAAATATATCAACTTACTCTGGAAAATAGCTATGGTAGGTTGTCTTTCTCTTTATCTTATATATGTATTTTTATCTTTCCCTGCAGGTTGAATACATAACACAACTCTGTGGAACTCAAGCATAGTTATATGACTTGTTTAGATTAATAAGATGTGAGCAGAAGAGTGCTTATCACTTCTTGTCAGAAATTTAAGGGCCGATGTATACTTTTCCATACCTTCGTTATTCTCTCATGATTCTAGGTATAATCTATATTGAAGTTACACCAACATCATGAGTCTCTGAGTAAAGATGTTGGAGAACAATGTGTAACCCCCACTGATGGACTCATGCAAAAACCACTGAGATTTTTATGTTTATTCCTGCAGCATAACATACCTCATTCAAATGTATATATTGACCTAACATAACACATATATATGTTAAACAAATACCTGGCATTTTTATATGACAAAACCTCACATCCTTTATGATTCACTGGGGTTTTTTTGTGCATTAAAAAAATAATAATAATAACTATTTTACTTCTATATGATGAGGCAGTGAACTGCACTTGATAGTGTATCCAAGATGTCAAAATATCCTGTATATTTCAAAAAGGATACATGAAGATCCTAGAGGATATTTGTGCTTATTTTTAGGGAAAATGGGTTGTTGCTTACATATTTGAAACAGTGTATGCACGGAACACTTGATGAGAGATTGAAAATTCTTAACTCTGCATTTTGTTTTTCTCACTAAAAAAAAAACCAAAAAAACCCATAATAGTAATGATTCTCCTATGTTCCATTCAGAGTTGTTATAAGAAAGCATTAGTGAAAACAAAGTTTAATACTGTCTAGGTGTAATACAATGATGCGGTGACTATCACTATCATTTAATACTATCTAGGCATAAAACAATGATGTGGTGACTCAGATCTATGTAAATCTTCAAATACTCATCTTCAAATAAATATCCTGTTCTCTTAGGGAACTTTAGACTAGGCAAGATCACAGAATAACAAGATATTCTGTTAGGAATCAATGTGAGATCTCACCTTTCGCATTCCCTTTATTTTACAGACAAAAAGTCTGATGTTCTGGAAACTTAAATGACTTTTCAAAAGCAACCCAACTGGCAAATCCCTTATCTAGATGGAACCAAGGACTTCTGCATCCCTGGTAAGCTCTGATCAACATTTAAGAAAAAATTGATAATGTATAATACTAGATATTATATCTTATGTATATAAATATAATATTATTTTATATACAATTATAAACACACAGAGTAGAGTCCAAAGCCAGATAATGGCAGGGTAAGCTTGGAAGAAAGACAAGAATAAGTCTCAGGTCAGGGAAGAAATGACCATGCACGTAACGATGGTGTTTAATTCTTCAAAATAAGCCATTATCGTAGTAAAACAGAGATTTGATTTTGAATGAGAATTCATGTTTGGAAGTTGTCTCAAGGATGACGTGTTTTCCTTTAAGTTGATTAGAAAATTGCTTTTTTCTTCAGTAATCCTTTCGTTTTTGCAGTTAACAGCTGCTTGTCAAAGGAATATATGTGTCACTGCTGTCAGTTAACGGTAACTTCATTTTGCTTAATTGAAAGTTTGAAAATAACATCTTGCAGTTACACCAAGACTTCCTCTATAAGTTTATCATCATGAGCATTAGGTAATTGCCATTCAAGACCCAGATATTCTTTGGACACGACACATTGAATTTAGCTAGCCACTCCAGAATTTAGCTAGTGTAGTTACTGGGGTGTTTTCTGGAGCTCCCCAATCATGTGGTCAAAGAGCCTTCACGAAGATGTGGAAAAAAATATCTGAAGAATGCTGACACATCATCCACCACCCACCCCCAATCCTTATTTTTCCACTATCAGTAAAACACAGTAACTGAGTCTGTCCTGCCCTGTTTTGGAGCACATCGTGTGTGGATCAGACAATTCTGTCACTTTTTTTCCCCTACTTAATGTTGTTTTAATTTAGTATCCTCTGGAAAATTGTTAGTGTTGTGAGAGAGGGGTAAGCCTGTGTGAGTGTTTGCCTCTGGCTCAGCTTTCATCAGGGGATTTCCTGTGGCTAAGAACCCTGGGTGAGTTTTATGATGCAGGTTCTACTCATAAACCTGTCATTGTCCCTGGAAGAATATTGACAAGGCAGACACTCACACTAAAGAGAAAACCCCAGGGATTCTGGTCACTTGCCTCTCCCGTAAGCACAGAACCAGGCTATGAGAGGATCCTTTGAAACAACACACATGGATTTCACTTCTCTTGTTATGTTCCTGTTTCACCAGAACATTAGGCTGAAATTTGCCTTTGACATTTCCTGGGGTTGCATCTCAACTGCTGGCAGATTCTTTGATTCTTTATGCAACATCCTTTAGAGAGCTTGTAAAGTTAGATCAGAAATACCTATGTGGCAACACATTTAAGCTGTCTTATTAGAAATAACTTTGCAGGCAGCTTTGCCATAGTTTGTTGCAGAAGCTTGAACAAGAAACCTATTTGCACACACAGCATGCTACAAAGGCCAATGTGATCTTTCCAAACTTGAAGTGCTGCCTCATAAACAATCTCAAAACATCTAAGTTTGCCGGTAGGCCCTCAACTGTGACCAACTGTGAATATCTGTTTGGAACTTGGACCACAAATTTGTAAATTTTTTGGAGATATTAATGTGTTAAATGCTTGAAAGCAGACAGTGCACTTTATTTTGTGCAGAATGGCTCTCTCTCTTCAGTGAAGCCTATGTAAATGGATTTTCTGATGAATTCTTACAAGCAAGCTGCTTTTGTTTCAGTTGTAGGAATTTAATTGGTTGATTTGTTTATAATTGCGGTTACATGAAATGCTCTACCTTCTGAAAAGATAGATGCCATGTGTATTTTTAAAACCTTCTTAAATAAATTATGTTACTTAACTAAACAGACCTTTTTAAAATGCAAAGTGCCGCTTCAAAGACCAAGCAATAGGTGCACCAGTAATTGAATGGAAAGTGGTCTCTCCGTAATTCCATTCGTATTGTATGTTGTGATGGTGTTAAAAGGCAGTAACCTGCCTTTGGCATCGTAAAGTGCCTGAAGAGGTTATTCTCCAATGTTTTAAGTTAAATTATTACTTTGATTTGTAAATGAACAGGTAAATACCAAGAAATTAACCGCTATGCCAGTTGGATCTCTAAAAGAGGATTCAAAGATTTGTGAAATGCTGGAACTGCAGTATTTATGCAAGGAATGCAGAAATCAATTTTCAAAATGTTTTCCATGTGTTGCCAGGGGAAAAAGAAACTGACATTTCAGGTAATGCAATAAGCATTGACAGATCAAATGTCTAGGAATTCTTTCCCTGTTATTATCTAACACGGCATCCTATTATTCCCCTACATAATTCTTTCTTCAACATTCTACTAAGTTATATTTGTTGAGTTCTGCTATCTTCTAGACACTGTTTTATACATCTGGGTTATGTCAGTAGGAAAAAATCAAAGTAACTTAGAACTATGGGCTTAAGTTTTAGTTTGACATTAAGAAATAACTGTAATAAAGAAATAAATTTTATGGTATAGAAGATGATAATTGGTGTAATCAAAAAACAAAAAACCCTAGCAATGTGAAGAAAAGGGAATGGGTGAGGGGTGGAGGTATGGGAGGAAAGTTTTCATTATTAAGTAAAGAGATCAGGCTTACTTGAAAAGACTTAAAGGAAGTAGTGGGACTGAACAATGTTTCAATCTAAGACAGAGATTTCCAGGTACAGAAAAATGAGTACAGGGTCCTCATGCTGCTAGGAACATGCCTAATGTGTTGGAGCAGGAGCAAGAATGAGAAGTGTGGCTGAAAAGCTGGCTGGGGCGTCGGGGGAGACAGAGGGTGGATTGTAGAAAATGAGATTAATCAGAGTTTCATATAAGAGGGGTAGGGAGATCATGTAGAACCGTGTAGGTCATTGCAAAATCTCTGGCTTTCACTTTAAATGAAGTTGAGAGCTGTTGTAGAGTTTTGAGCAAAGAATCGGACTTTCTTGTTTAAAAGATATTTCTGGCTTGCGGGTAGAAAGAGACCAATTCGGAGGCTATTTCAGTAGTCAATTTGAGAAAAGATGGTGACTCAGACCAGAGGTTGGCTTTGGTAGATGTGGTAAGAAGTGCTCAGCTTCTAGATACATCTTGGATGTGAATCCAACAAAATTACTGACAGACTGGATTAGGGTGTGAGCAATTCAGCATGACCAAAAGGTATCTACAAGGATGGATTTGCCATTGAATAAGGTGCATAAAACTGGAGATCAAGCAAATTTGGCAGAGTGGGAAGTTCAAGAGTTTTCCTTCGGAAATGTTAGGTTGAGATATTTGTTAGACCTTTATTTGGAGATAACCAGTGGCAGTTACAAGGACCTGCAATCCAAGAGCAAGTTGTGAGTTGGAGATATACAGTTAGAAATGTAGATGGAATTTAAAGTCATGAAATTATATGAATATGAATGTAGATAAAATAGAGAAGACAAAGGAATAGAAGAAAAAGAAAGGTGAGGGGATCACAGAGGAGGGAAGAGGAGAAAGGAGAGAACAAATGATTGAGACCTCAGCAGTCAACATTAAGTGGTCAAGGAGAAGATTAGGAATTTAAAAAAGAAATTGAGTGCCCAATGAGACAAGAAAACAAAACAAGACGAAACAAATATTCTGGGAACTGAGTGAAAAGACTGATAAAATTTGTCAAATACAAAGACAGTTCAAGCAATATATTGACTAATATTGATCATTGGATTTAGCTACATGGAGTTTATTGGTAATTTGACAGAAGCAGTTTCAGTGGTGTGATGGTGGCAAAAGTTTGGAGTGGGCTTAAGTGAGAATTGCTAGATACTTCTTATCTGTACCTACACTTAGCACAACAGAAGAACATGAAAACTCAGCAATGTAGGAAAAAGAGGAGTCAAGTTCTGAGGAAAAAATGTCCTTTAATAGATTAGAGGAAGTGGTATCTCTGCTCCACAGAAGATATTGGCCTGCATTAGGGTCACACATAGTTGACTGATGTCAAGTCAAACTGTAAAAATACAGAGGTTGTTACATAGGAAAGTATGATGGTGAGACTGTCAACTTTATCTTTTGATTGCTTCAGTGAAGTCAGAAGCAGGATCATTAACTGAAAGTAAGGATGGGAAGGAGAGTTGGGGTTTAGGAGAGAGAAGAACATAGGAAATAGTCTTCTAGAACCTCTTTCTAAGGGTATGGTCTAAGAAAAAGCAGTATCAGCATTACTGGGAGTTAGAAATGCAGAATTTCATGTTCCTCCTCAAGTTTACTGAATCAAAATCTGGACTTTACTAAGATTCCCAGGTGATTTGTTTGCACTTTATTCTATTTATCCTTTTTTATTGAAGTATAGTTGATTTACAATTTTGTGTTAGTTTCAGGTGTACAACAAAGTGATTCAGTTATATATATTTCAGATTCTTTTCCATTATAGTTCTTACAAGGTATTGAATACAGTTCCTGTGTTATGCAGTAGGTCCTTGTTGTTATTTAAGGAAAAAAAAGAAACTTTTCCAGGAGAGTTAGGAGAGCAAAATAACTATAGGAATATATTTTGAGTGACTGGTAGCATTAAGGAAGCACTGGAGGTTGAGGTCTTGAATGGTTATGAATACAGGGGCCACAAATTGTGCTTGTGTGTTTTTCTCAACCATGTTCAATTACATGGATATATACCAGGATTTGGCAAAGAATTAGATTTAACTAGTTGTGTTTTTGTCAATGGAAAATAACAAAATATGAGGGGACAAAAGAGACAAGAGTGTGTACAAGAAAGAGATTTTAATGTCTGGCAATGGAATTTAAATTAGATAATGCAAAAGAGGATATTTAAGGAGGTGAGGTGTAGTGAAAAGAAAATTAGATCAATGGATTGTAGATTATGGTGAGTTAAAGGACTTCTAGACACAGGATATGAGACGACTTGAGATGGAAAAATAAGAAATAGTTTGTTGGGACTTCTCTGGTGGTGCAGTGGTTAAGAATCTGTCTGCCATTGCAAAGAACACGGGTTCGAACTCTGGTCCGGGAAGGTCCCACATGCCATGGAGCAACTAAGCCCGCGAGCCACAACTACTGAACCCGCGTGCCACAACTACTGAAGCCCATGTGCCTAGAGCCCATGCTCTGCAACAAGAGAAGCCACCGCAATGAGAAGTCCACTCACTGCAACGAAGTGTAGCTCAAGCTCGCCACAACTAGAGAAAGCCCACAAGCAGCAACGAAGACCCAACGCAGCCATAAATAAATAAATAAATAAATAAATAAATAAATAAATTTATATTAAAAAAAAAGTTTGTCAGAGACTGGTTTGCAAGAAACAAATTATAGCATCAGAAATTAGGTAATTTAAAGAATACAAGACAGGATCATTGAAGGTCAAGATCAACAATATTTGTATGGATGTATGTAAGTAGGTATGTTTTGAATCAATTAACATTTACTGTGTAAACTACCTCAAAACTCGGTAGATTAAGAAAAGAAAATTTTTCTTGGTTCATGATTCTGTGGGTTGGCCAGATGATTCTTCCAGCATGGACTTACTTGGATAAAGCCTGCTGGGTTTTCTCATGTATTGTGATCAGCTGAAGAATCAGCTGGTAGATAGATGATCTAGAATGGCCTCACGTATAGTTCTAGCAGTTAGCAGGCTGTCAGCCAAGGCATAAGGAGTGACTCAGCTGCATGTCTCTCATCCTTTAGCAGACTAGCCTGGACTTTTTCACATGTTAGTGTTAGGGTTTCAAAAACAAGAGTGCACAATGCACAAACATTTTACAAGTCTCTTCTTACATTATGATTGCTAATGATCCATTGGCCAAAACCAGTCACATAGCCAACCCATAGTAAGAGGATGTTGAACCAGACTCTACCTTCAGATAAAGAGGGACAAATTTATGACCATTTTTGAAATCAACCATAAGTATTTATTTTCTGTCTTATTACACTCTAACTTCCATGAAGGCACAAACTAAGTCTATCATGTTCATTTACTAAACCTCTATTACTTCATATGGTATTTGAAACATAGTGTGCATTAACAATATGAATGCCTATTTATCAATATCTCAACATATCCAAAACAGTCATCTGCTTCCCAAATAAACCATCAACATTTCCAAATTTCTCTACTTTAATGAAATGAATATTATTTTCCCAATTCTTTACCTCAAAACTTTGCTGTCACTCCTAGGCAGCCCCATTATCTCTTCTCTCTTGCCTTATCAGATCCAGTCCCTTGTTCATTCTATTTATTCAGTTACTCTCAACTGTACCTCTCTCAGCTTCCATTAGTTTTATTTTCTCATCATTATAACATTCTAGGTCAGATGATCTCTTGACTAGATAAGTGCTAGTTTGACTTTCTTCTACTAGATCTCCTTCCATTGTTCACCTGCCCTCCCACCAAAGTCCCAGGTTAATCTTTCAAAAGCATACAACCGATTATGCCACTTCTCTGTTCAATGATCTTCAATACTTCCCTACTCTTTAACAACTTGTCAGTTGCACACTGAAAGTTCAGGATTCTGTGGAGTTAGCCAGCTTTTACAGCCTTTACTCTCAAGCTTTCATGCATCTGATATTCCTGCTACATGGACTACAACTCTTTCCCTCAACATCCATATTGTTTTTCTTTTTCTTTGCTCTTTATCCACTAGCAAGTCAAACTTGAAGTTTTTAAAAAAATTTTTCCTACACTCTGAGCTTCTTACTGGTCAAACTCCAACTCTCTAAACACTTCCTTCAAAAAATTTGTCTTAAGCACCACACTCCCCAACAAAGAAAATTCTGCTTTTGCTATTGAAACTTCATAACACTTTTCATCTCTTTTATGTTTTTTTTTTAAATTGTCTCTTCACTCTTCTATCTGTCCCTTGAGGGTCTAACCCACTTCATTGCTGAGACTGTATGCTATTAGTGTATCCATAACATAAAAAACATAATGTCTTATGCGTATCTTGTATACCATAAATACTTGACAAACTAATGTCAAAAGAGGAATTGAAAACCTCATATTGTCTTCACCTTACTAAACAGTAGGAGGCAATGTAGAGTAATGAAATGGATGAAATTACCATCTCATGCCACTTGAACTTGCTTTCCGAATTCCTCCCTGCTACATCTATTTCCAAAGGCTAAAAAGTAAATCAGACATCCAACAAATGCAAATTAAATCAATGTTAAAGAAAGTTTTGTTAATGTAAAAGGATACAGTATAACTACATTTCACTGTTAGAATTTATATATTTTATGGCCAGAATGAGGATGAGGGAATCTTAATTATATATATATATATCACTGAGAACTCAGAACTAAGGAAATGATATTAAAATGTATGTTTAGCATCAATTAAATAGGGTGACATTTGCTCTTATGTAGTTATATAAAAGAAAAAACTTTCTAAATAATACTAAATTAAGTAGCATAATCATTTTTGTTTATAAGCCATATTTTCAGTGAAACTATTCCATTCCTTCATGATGTTACATTTGCTCACCTCAGCTGAAATAGCTTGGAGTCAGTGTTTTACTTTAAATGTAAAATATTAATTTTCAGAGTTTTCTTGTACTACCAATAGGCTGATGTTTTATCACCCAGCAGCACTCAAAGTTACTCTAAGGAATTCTTTCTCAAAGCATGTATGCTCTTGGGTGTTTCATTGGAATTAGGAAAGAAATCTGGAAACAAAAGTTTCCTTACTCAAATAGGTTAGGAAAAACTGTGTTCAAGTTATTTTAATACAACTTTTACAATGCTCTAGTTTGTTGGTTTATTTAATAAATATCAAAGAAAAGGATATACTTATAGTAGTTCTCAGAATTCTATGACGATGAAACAATTATATTTTTCTTCTTTATATGCAGTCATGGATCTCCTAACATACTGAGGAACACGTCTTGGAAAACTGGAAAATAAGTATCGATACTACTGACTATGTTATATGTTTCCATGTGCTGTGTTTGCCAGTGTGATTTCTTTTTACTAATTATATTGGACATTTGTTATTCCATGGCTTCTTGCATTCATTCCTCTGGCTCCTCTGGTAGCAGACCCTGAATATACTTTCAAGGAATTATCTCATTTAGCACAGAATTGATGGGAATGATGACTACATGCTATACCCAAATACTGGATGTAATGACCCAATCTGGGCTATTGGTACTTTCTCTTCTAATATTTTGAAGCTTTAGTGGAGAGACAGAAAAATAAAGAGTTAACTCATTCCAGTAAATAGCTGACAATACTGTTAAGTGTGGCAGGTAGAATAAACACCCCTCCTGCTCCCCCAAAACAAAAGATATTCATGTCCTATTCTTCAGAACTTTTGAAAGGTTAACGAGGTGGGCCCAATGTAATCACAAGTGTCTTTAAAGGTGGCAGAGGAAGGATGAAGAGGGACGATCTAGGGAGTGAGAGTGTGGAAAGGAACCTGATGTTGCTGGCTTTGAAGATGGAGGAAGAGGCCTAAGTTAAGGAACATAAGTAGCCTCTTAAAGTTGAAAATGTAAGGGAAATAATTCTCCCCCACAGCGTTGGAAGGGAATGAAGCCCTGCTGACCTATGGATTTTAGCTCAGTGAGACCCATTTCAGACGCCCAAAATCACAGAACTGTAAGATAATACATTAGTGTTTTTTTAAGCCAATGTGTTTGTAGTAATTTGTTACAGCAGCCAGCCATAGAAAACCAATACAATAAACCTACCTTGATCCCTGAAATCAACATGGGTCTTATCCATTAAATGGTTCTTCAACTTTCTCTTACATTGCATAATTTCTCCTAAAACATTCTGATAAATTCTATTTTTGTTAAATTTATGCAGTCAATTTCTGAGGCTTTGTAAACAAAGCATACAACTTAAGATGTTTATCAATATATTTTGGTCATCTTTTGTCCTTATTGGATTATAAAATTTTCATAGAAAATATCTTCATTTATTCCATATATAAATGGAATCTAATGCAGTCTTATGAATACTTTGTCACTAAATAGATGTATGCTGATCCTGATTAACTGGATTTATTGAAACAAATTACAAAAAATAATTCACAGGAAACATGTATTATGGATATTTTATTAGAAAAAAAAGAATGATGTAAAATTAGTTGTAAAGCACAAAATTTCCTCTGAAGCCTTGTTTAAATTTGTATGTCAACTGTGTGTGTTGTGTGTGTGTTTTCTAGATGCTTCACAGACAATTTATTTGTAATTAGTGTTCTGTGGTTTAACTATATTGTGCCTAGGTATGGATTTATTATATTTACCCTTATTGGAATTATAATTAGGAATTTTTTTTGATTGATTTGCTTAGGTGGCTAGGTCTAAGAATTAGTGTTGCTCAACAATTCTGGAAACTTCTTGGCTAATAGTTCTTTAATATTGTTTCTTCATTGTTTTTATTTTTCAGAATTCTGATTTAACATACATTTTCTCTATTCTTTTGAACATGCATGTGTCTTCAGCTCCTATCATATTTTGTATCTTGCTTTCTTTCCATCCTGAAATCTGTTACATTCTTTAAATCTAAAAACCATTTTATTAATCCTTTAATTAATAATTTTTCTGTTTCTAATCTGCTGCTTGCTTATCTTTTGATGATTTCAACAATTACATATACATATATGTAAATGCACGTGTGGATATATATTTATATTTCCACTTTAAGACTTTATAATCAAATTTCTTTTCTTTTTTATTTTTAAATATACATATTTATTTCTTATTTAGATATTCACACATTTCTTATTTTTATAAATGTATTCAACTTATTACTTTATAGCCATGTTTGATAATTAAAATGTAAGCATTTTAATATCAAGTTTTGATATCAAGTTTGTTTTATTAGCTGTAAATCATTTGCTTCATTTCCTTAGCTGATTTGTGATTTTTGACTATAAGGTCATATTCATTAGAGAATCTGTAGAAATATGGTGAGCATATGTTAAAGTAGAGTTACTCTGGAAAGGATTTTTTGCTATCATTTGACTGTCTGGAGGCACTACAAATCTAGGATCATTTTAAATTAAATTATTTGGTTAAGATTTTTCAAAAGAAGCAGGTTGTTTGAATTTAGATTACAGACCTGCATGAGAGCCAGATGGTAAAAAAAGAGAGAAAAGGGATTTAAAAAACTATCCTTTAATTTTAGACAAATTTACATATACTTCTAAATATATATGTTTTTACATTCCCTAATAATATTCAAAAGGGAGAATGTCATTTTTTGAAAATTTTGATTTTTTTCCTAGAAAAGTGAGTTCATTATAATATTACTTATTACAACATAATATCACTTAATGTATTCCAGCAATAATTTATGATGATTGTTCAGAACCAACAGGGACCAGCTGAATAACAAAAGGAGGGCTGGAGAGATATGGTTAACAAAGAATAGATGTAATAAAATAAAAGGCACAGCTCAGTTATCACCATGCTTTCCTTGACCTTCTGATATTATAGGCACAGTATTGTTAGATTTCCAAATTTTATGAAGAAGCTAGAATTCTAGATTTTGAAATATTAGGAACACATTAAAAAATAAATAACAGAATGTCATAAGCAAAAATGGTGATACAAGAACCTCTGAAAATTTGATCCTCCTTAAACTACGGTCAATTAATCTATGACAAAGGAGGCAAGATTATACAATGGAGAAAAGACAGTCTCTTCAATAAATGGTGCTGGGAAAACTGGGCAGCTACATTTAAAAAAATGAAACAAGAACATTCTTTAATACCATACACAAAAATAAACTCAGATTGGATTAAAGACCTAAAAGTAAGATGGGATACTATAAAACTCTTAGAGGAAAACATAGGCAGAACACTCTTTAACATAAATCGCAGCAATACCTTTTTCAATTCTCCCAGAGTAATGGAAATAAAAACAAAAATAAAGAAATGGGAGCTAATTAAACTCAAAAGCTTTTGCACAGCAAAGGAAACCACAAACAAAACAAGAAAACAACCCACAGAATGGTAGAAAATATTTGCAAACGATGCGACTGACAAGGGATTAGTCCCCCAAATTTACAAGAGCTCATGTGGCTCAATAACCAAAAAACAAACAATCCAATCAAAAAATGGGTGGAGGATTTAAATAAACATTTCTCCAAAGAAGACATACAGATGGCCAAGAGGCACATGAAAAGATGTTCAAACATCATTACTTATTAGAGAAATGCAAATCAAAACTACGATGAGATATCACCTCACACAAGTCAGAGTGGCCATCATCAAAAATGTACAAACAATAAATACTGGAGAGGATGTGGAGAAAAGAACCCTCCTACACTGATGCTGGGAATGTAAATTGCAACAACCACTATGGAGAACAGTATGGAAGTTCTTTTAAAAAAAACTAAAAATAGAGCTACCATATGACTGAGCAATACCACTCCTGGGCATATATCCAGAGAAAAACATGGTTCAAAAGGATACATGCACCCCAGTGTTCATTGCAGCACTGTTTACAATAGCCAAGACATGGAAGCAAACTGAATGTCCATTGACAGATGAATGGATAAAGAAGATTTGGTACATATATACAATGGAATACAAAGCTATTAAAAAGAATAAAATAATGCCATTTGCAGCAACATGGATGGACTTGGAGATTTTCATACTAAGTGAAGTAAGTCAGACAGAGAAAGACAAATATCATATGATATTGCTTATATGCAGAACCAAAAAAATGATACAAATGAACTTATTTACAAAACAGAAACAGACTCACAGACTTAGAAAATGAATTTATGGTAACAGAAGGGAAAGGTGGTGGGGAGGGATAGATTGGGAGTTTGGGATAGATATGTACACACTGCTGTATTTAAAATAGATAACAAGGACCTGCTGTAAAAAAAAGAAAAAAATTAAAAAAACAATGAAAAGTCTGTCTAAAACTGTCAGAATTAACTTTTTCAAAACTATGAAAATTAACCAAATGCTTGCAGCAACACTTATTTTAAAAACTGCTGAATGTTGATATTAACAGTGAGCTTTATGGTATTTTAACTTGCTCTAGTTCTGTTCCCTTCTATCCAGCCCAGGAATAGGCTTGTAAAATAACAAGTCAACCAAAAGGAAGTACCAAAAGGAAAAGCACAAAGCGCCAGCTTTTTCAAAACCTCATTCTGAAACAAAAATGAAATTATTATTTGTCCATTCCCTGGAAATACTCCACTTGAAAAGTCTGTCTTTTTAAACATGACTCAAACTCATGCAGTACTGAAGTTTCTTCTGAGTTCATTAAAAAAAAAAATTATAGGTAAGTATTTTAAAGTTGCAGTTTCTGCAGGTGAAGGATAAAATTTGGGCCAAATAATAGACTACTCAAAAAAGCTTAAAAGGAAAAGCTGCAGAATAAGTTGTTACCCTAATAAAATAACATAGACTATGTATCTTAAACAACAGAAATTTTTTTCTCTCACAGTTCTAGAGGCTTGAAGTTTAAGATTCAGGTGCCAGCATGGTTGGTTTCTGTTGAGAGTGTTCTTCCTGGCTTGCAGAAAGCCACTTTCTCACCATGTCCTCATATGGAAAAGAGAGAGAGCGAGGGAGATCTTTATTTCTCTCTCTTATTTTTCTTAGAAGGCCACATTCCTACCAAATTAGGACCCCACCCCTATGACCTGATTTAACTTTACTTTCCAAAGAGCCTATCTCTAGATATAATCATATAGGGGGGTAGGGCTTCAACATGTGAATTTTGGAGGAACACAGTGTAGTCTATATAAGATGTCATAGAGCCTTTGAAAAGCTCTGATGTATTGCTGGGGGTCTAGAATGACATGCACATTTGTGGACCTGTGTAGATGCCTAGGAAAGACTTGAGAAGGCCCTAATATCTCACTTACAAATGATCTTGAAACTCTGCATAAGCAGAAATTAAAGGCCAAGACAGAGTGGTAAAAGCATGCCATGACATGCACACAGACATCTCAATAAAATGGAGACATTTATTAATTTCAGAAATTTAAGGAAATCTCTAACCACTAAGATAACCAAGCAGAATCCTCAGTGGCCACAAATGACAAGGAATACATAGTTTACAGAATCAGTCCTGAAAAGTTAGGAAAGACAGCAACTACAATAAGCAGTGATGAAAACAAACCTTGGAGATAGGAGACAATAAATAGAAACTCTCTCTGAGGAAGGCATGTTGAAATTGTTAAACAAAGACTTTAATCAGCTATTTAAAATATGGTTAAGGAGCTAAAGGAAACCATGTCTGAAGAACTAAAAGAAAGTATCAAAAATACAACAATTATAATGAAAAATGCAGTATGGTGATCAAGCTATAGATGAGAAGACAGGTCAATGGACAGCAGATAATATCAATAAAGTCAAAATTTGTTTCTTTGTAAAGATCAACAAAACTGGCCAACTATATCTAGACTGATCAAGAAAAGAACACTAAATTTTTAAATTACTAAAATAAAAAATATAAGAGGGGGTGTTACTACCCAATGTACAAATTAAAAAAAAAAGAATTAAGGTGAACAATGAACAGTAATATGCCAACAAATTAGATAACCTTATTAAAATGGACAAATTCCTAGAAAGACACAAACTACCAAACCGACAAAAGAAGAAATAGAAAATCTGAATAGGTTCCTAACAGGCAAAGAGCTTGCATTTACAAAAAATAAAAACTAAAAAAGAAAAAATTCCCACAAAAAAAGTTCAAGTAAAAATGGCTTTGTTTGTGAATGCTATTAAATATTTAAAGAAGAATTAGCATCAATTCTTCACAAACTCTTAAAAAATAGAAGATGAGAGAATTCCTTATGAGGCCAATGTTACCATGATATCAAAACCTGGCAAAGACATTAGAAGAAAAGAAGCTACAGCACAATATCACTTATGCATATAGATGCAAAACTTTTTGACAAAATACTAGCAGATTGAATCCAGCTGCATATTAAAAGGATTACATAGCATACCCAAATGGGATTTATTCCAGAAATATAAAGTTGGTATAATATACAAAAATTAATCAATGTAATAAACTGTATTAATAAAATAAAGAACAAAAACAATTGAAGAAACTTAAGCATCTCAATAGATGCAGAAAACTCATTTGACAAGACCAACATTCTTTCATCATAAAAACATTCAGCAAACTAGGAATAGAGGTTTAGTTCTGCTACACGGTCAAATGCACCAATGATAAATCCACAGCTGACATTACACTTAATGATGAAAGAGTGAAAACTTTCTCCCTAAGATCAAGAACAACACAAGGATGTCTGCTCTTGTTATTTCTATTCAACATTATATTGGTGGTTCTAGCAAAGGCAATTAGGGTAGAAAATGAAAAAAAAGGCATCCAGATGGAAAAGGAAGAAATAAATTATCTCTTTTCACAGATGTCATAATCTTATAGAGAAAATGCTAAGAAACACACACACACACATACAAACACACACACACCATACAGTTAGAGACAATAAATGAAGACAGCCAGATTCCAGGCTATAAGATCAGTATACAAAGATGCACGGTATTTTATACACTCACAATGAACAACTGAAAGTGGAATCAAGAAAACAGCTTGAATAAAAATATTATCAAAGATAAAATACTGGGCTTCCCTGGTGGTGCAGTGGTTGAGAATCCGCCTGCCGATGCAGGGGATACGGGTTTGTGCCCCAGTCTGGGAGGATCCCACATGCCGTGGAGTGGCTGGGCCCGTGAGCCATGGCTGCTGAGCCTGTGCGTCCGGAGCCTGTGCTCCACAACGGGAGAGGCCACAGCAGTGAGAGGCCCGCGTACCCCCCCACCAAAAAAAGATAAAATACTTAGTAATGAATTCATGCAAAGTGCAAGATGTATGCAATGATATATACAGAAATTTGTTGAAATAAATTAAAGAAAACCTAAATAAATACAATGACATCTGTGTTCATGGATTGGAACACAATGCAGTTAAGATGGAAATACTCTCCAAATTGATGTATAGATTCAACATAATCCCTATCAAAATGCCAATGAGGGACTTCCCTGGTGGAACAGATGTTAAGAATCTGCCCGCCAAGTCAGGGGACACGGGTTCGCGCCCTGGTCCGGGAAAGTTCCAAATGCTGTGGCGCAACTAAGCCCATGCACCACAACTACTGAGTCTGCTTTCTAGAGCCTGTGAGCCACAACTACTGAGGCCGCATGCCACAACTACTGAAGCCCAGGTGCCTAGAGCCCATGATCCACAACAAGAGAAGCCACCGCACTGCAACAAAGAGTAGCCCCCACTCACTGCAACTAGAGAAAAGCCCGTGAACAGCAACAAAGACCAAACGCAGCCAATAAATAAATAAATTTATTTTAAAAAATGCCAATGACTTCTTTTTAAATAGACATGCTTATTCTAAAATTCATATGGATTAGTAAGTTTGCCAGAATAGCCAAAACAATCTCCAAAAAAAAGAATAGAGAGAACTCAGAATACTTAAAAATTTACCACATAGCCTTGATAATTAAGATGTGGTATTAGCATAAGTATGGGCACACAGAACAATAGAATTGAATTGGGGATGTAGAAATAAATACATATTTATTGACATTTCATTTAAGAGTGCCAAGAACATTCAAGGCAGGGAAGGAAAGCCTTTTCAACAAACGGTGCTAGAATCATTAGAAATCCACATGTAAAATAATGAATTTGGATCCCTATTTCATGCAGAATGTACAAATTAACTTAAAGTAAAATAGTTTAAAAAAAACTATAAAACTCAGGAGAAAATATGGGTGTAAATCTTCGTGACTTTGAAATAGCCAACGGTTTCTTAGATGTGACAGCAAAAGTACAAGCAAAAATAGAAAAAATAGACAAATTGAACTTATCAAATTCAAAAGCTTTTATATAACAAAGGGCAGTATCAAGAAAGTGAGATGACAATCTACAGAATACAAAAAACCAGTATATATATATATCATATATTTGATAAGAAATTAATGTCTGGGATGCATAAGAATCTTTATAATTCAACCATAAAAAGATAAAATAATTGAATTTAAAAATTGACAAAGATTTTGAAAAGACATTTCATCTATATCTATATCTATATTTGTATCTATATCTATATCTATACATGGATGGTCAATAGGCACATGAAATAATGCTTGAAGTCATTAACCATTAGGGAAATGCAAATCAGAATGACAATGAGATACCACTTCACATCTACTAAAATAGCTATAATCAATAAACAGAAGATAACAAGTGTTGGTGAGGATGTGGAGAAATTGAAACACTTATATATTGCTGATAGGAATGTAAAAAGATGCAACCTTTGTTGAAAACCATTGGGTAGTTCCTCAAATAGTTAAAAATAGAGTTACCACACAGATGTCATTCACTAAATCACCATAAGTAGAACATCATGGTAGATCTTACTGGGAGTAAAGCAATCAAAAGGCATGAATATTGTCCTTCAGCTAAGTGCAATACAGTTTGTAGGAGAAGCCTTCTAGATATCAAAGTGATATGATCTGGCCTTAATAATGCTATAATCCAAGCAGAAGTGTATCTTTCCATGTTACAGTGGATTACAATTAACGGGAGGTCTGTTTACTAACTCACTTGTGTTGAAATTGTTTTCGAGCAACTATTTTTTGTTTTCAAATTAGAACAACCATATGAATTGTATAAATACTCTATCTTAATAAGTACATCTATATTGTATTATATATATATATATTCTATTATTCATTTGGCAGAAGATGCATTTAAGACACAGAAATGCCAAGAAACAATCCTAATTTGCCAGATCTGATAAACAGTGAAACCATAATTTTAACTCAATTTTTAGGATTCCAAAATGTCTAGAATTCCAAAATTATGGTGCCACATGTCCTAACACAATATTGAGATGTGATTCTTGAAATCTGTTGGGTGATAACCATTTTAATTTGTATTTTCTCTTAAAAAATATTGTGTCTGGATTCATGGAAACTGGGTTATATCTTCAAATTCTGGGTGCCCCAAATTTTTTTTTAATAGAAAGTAAATAAATGTCTTTCTAGACTGATTTTAAAGATCTAATAAGGAAACTGTTTGTGAAACACAAAGTATATTGGTGTGAGTTTTCTTTGTCTTTATCATCAAGCATACCACTGAGACCACAGGCTGAAGTCCTCAGACTAAAGACCAAGCAGTAAATTTTAGGCCCTAAGCATCCTGTAAAAAAAAAAAACAAAACTCCATCTCTGTATGAATCATTATCAAGCAGTCTTTGTCACACACTTGAAGTAGTATCACATTTTTTAAAATGTTATGCCATGTAAAATAGATAGCTAGTGGGAAGCAGCCACATAGCACAGGGAGATCAGCTCAGTGCTTTGTGACCACCTAGAAGGGTGGGATAGGGAGGGTGGGAGGGAAGGAGATGCAAGAGGGAAGAGCTATGGGAACATATGTGTATGTATAACTGATTCACTTTGTTATAAAGCAGAAACTAACACAACATTTTAAAGCAATTATACTCCAATAAAAATGTTAAAAATAAATAAATAAAATGTTATGCCAACTGGTGATTGAGCATGTGATTGCACAAAGCCAGCTAGTCACTGGATATTTTTTGCTCCCTGAAATGGCCTTTCTAATCTTTAGAGCAGAACTTTTGCCTCGGGCTGTGTTTAATAATATATTAAGCATTAAATGTATGAGTATAGCATAAACACATTAGTATTTTTTTCAATACATGGCTTTTCTTGCATCTTTAAAATATTACAAATAAGTCTGAGGAATTATCTGGCATCTTGTTGTTTCTGTAGCTGGAAAACTTAGATTTTATTTATAACCCTGCTGAACTGTTCCGTTTTCAGAAATGTAGATACCATCCAAAATTTATCGATATCTTTGCTTTTAACTGTTGGGGTTTGCTGAATCAAAGCAGTTAAATTTGATAGAAGTTCAGTGTTGTTTCCTTCAAGAATTAACTCATCTTAAAAAAAAATCAACTCATCTTTTTGGGCATGAGATACTGAACAAGCAACTCCTGGCTTCATCCAAGTCCAGTAGATGTACTTTTTGCCAAAGAAATTTTGGATTTCAACAAGATACCCATTCTCCTGAAGTACAACATTGATGGTGAAATCGGCATGAACAGACCTCATCTTAGAATAGACCAACACCCTTGGTCATGTTCTGTACATGACTACAGATAACGCAGACGGAAACGAGTTGCTTTCTATTTCCCCACCCTTTGTAGCCTGGAGCCTCTTCTTTTTCTCTCCAAGGAGATTGAGTTTTACATTGATGTGATTGAAGTCCTTCCACAGGGTGCCTCTGGAACTGTGCATCCCTTCAGAGTGATGTTGACATCATCTGGAATGTGGACAGTCTTAATCCTGAGAACAGTCTTCATTCTTGCAAAAGATGCAACAAAGAATAACATTCTTTTTTTTTTTTTTTTTTTTTTTTGCGGTACGCAGGCCTCTCACTGCTGTGGCATCTCCCTTAGCGGAGCACAGGCTCCGGACGTGCAGGCTCAGTAGTTGTGGCTCACGGGCCCAGCCGCTCCGCGGCATGTGGGATCTTCCCGGACCGGGACACAAACCCGTGTCCCCTGCATCGGCAGGCGGACTCTCAACCACTGCGCCACCAGGGAAGCCCACATTCATATTTTTTAACTGCCCTGAATTCCATATTCTTATGTGCCTGTACTCATTTCCTTGTCAAAGAAATATAATTTATTTAATATATATAGTTTCTTGTTATTTTGCCATGTGTGTCTTTCCACGCAGAAAATATTTTGTTACCTAATTTTTAATTGGTAGTATCTCAATAACTACTTTCAAATACTTTCAAACTCTCTTAATCCTAGACTTGTAAGAGTTTCTTAAACTGTTATAAATAGAAAAAAATATACAGCTGGAATTTAAATCTGAAGCTATCATAGCCCTATGGGTAGAGGCATAGTTAAAAGTGAGTGGCATGAAAAGTAACTTAAGTAGCATCATGAACCGTTCAAATTTAATAGGGGACAGGTTCAAGAAGGATCCTTTTTTTTCCTTAAATCATGCTCAATACATTAGGTGTTATTCACTAAAATCTCAATTAAATGCATAGACTGAGTACTGTGGGGCTGCCCAGATCAATTGTGTGTAGGTCGATCACTGAGCAACCATCAATAAAGCAATCAAAGTTGAAATATATTCTGCTTACAGTTTCTTGTTTCCAGTATGCTAGGAAGTAACTGTAATCACTATTCCCTTTAGCTCTGCCACTTGGAAGACTGACAGAGGAACAGCGCTTTAGGAGGAAATGTTCTCCTCATTGGATAAATTGATGAGTGGGTACTTGAAAATTAGGGCTGTAAGATTGAGGAAATCTGATCAATCCTATACCAATGATATACACTAATATTCAAAAGTTATGATGTTGGCCTCTCCAAAGAATGTCAAAAAGTTTGCAGCTGGTCACTCAGATTGAAAAGGTATCATGAAAGAGGGTTACTATCCCCCATATTCTTCATCTTAATTCAAATCAAGGTATAGAATTATTTGGTATCAGTATTTAAAATGGTCATAATGATTGTAGCAGTCAGTGGAATGCCACAATGATCTCCCACCTTCTGGTACCCAGGAATTTGTGAAATCTTTTCTTAACAACAAGGTGGGACCAGTGAGTTGATTCTAACCAATAGAGTATGGCAAAGGCAAAAGAATGTCACACTTTTGATTAGGTTATTTTATACAGCAAATGTGATGGAAAATCACCCCCATGATTATTTTATGAAGAAACATACATGTTGTAAACTTCCTATTGAAAGGGTCATGTGGCAAGGAATGGAGGGTAGCATAGAGGACCTGGAAGTTAGCAAAAATGTGGAGACCTCAGTCCAATAATTGCAAGAGGTTGGATTTTGCCAGCAGCCTGAGAGAACTACAAAGCAGTTCTCAATTTGAGCATCTAGATGAGCACATAGCCCAGATAACGCCTTGATTGCAGCTTTGTGAGACCCTGAGCAGAGGAGCCAGATAAATTGTGCTTGCACCTCTACCTGTGGAAAACATGAAAAAATAAATGTGTGTTGTTTTAGCCTCTAAGTTTGTTATATATTATTATTATTTTATTTTTATTATTTATGACATTGAACACACAATAACAAAGGAATAATTTCCACTTATATTGTTGATGGCAAATATTTCTGATAAAATAGTGCTG
This sequence comes from Physeter macrocephalus, assembly GCF_002837175.3. Taxonomy (NCBI): domain Eukaryota; kingdom Metazoa; phylum Chordata; class Mammalia; order Artiodactyla; family Physeteridae; genus Physeter; species Physeter macrocephalus. The sequence continues at coordinate 163,111,217 of NC_041224.1, forward strand.
TAACATCATTAATAAGTATTTATGAATGGTAAATTTGCTCTATGAAATTTCTCCTTAAGATGAGTTATTTATTTAACTGAGAGGGCATGCATTGCATAGTGTTTAAGAACATGAATTCTACATTCCTGGGATCAAATCTCAGTTCTTCTGCTTTCTAGCTGTGTTATCTTGAGCAATTCACACAAGCTCTCTGAGCTTCAGTTATCTCATCTGAAAAAAAAAAAGGATAATAATTGCATATATTTCACAGGCTTGCTATGAAGACTGAATGAGTAAAAATCATGCCATTTATATTTGCTAAATTATTGAAATAAAGATTTTGGTTTTATCCACTATAACTATACTGTAAAGTGTGTTATGTCTGTTAAAATAATTAATCTTCAAAAGTGAAATAAATAACTCTACCCATTGTACCTAGAATTAATGTCAGGAATAGTACAGGCTATGAAACAAGTGAACAAAAAAATTGCAGATGCCCAAAATTGAAAGAAAATGAATTCAATGACCATGGATTAGCCCATGGTTAATTTTCCTTAGACTTCTCTCTCAGGCATAAACATTTTTATTCAAGGTCCTTGTAGCCGAAGTGAGCCATGTATTCGAAACAGGCCATGTACCCTTGCTTTAAATGGACATTGAGTTTAGTTACCTTTTCAATGATTACTTTTGATTTAATGACCTTTTCAATGATTACATTCAATAGGTAAAATGATTGAAAAATCAGGATCCTTTGAATCAAATTCTCTTTCTTTTCCTTTTGAGTACAGATATAAATTTAGTCTTCTATTATAAAGATAAAACAGTTATAAAATAATCAACTTTTGATGAATAAAATCTTGTGGTGAAAATAAAAGTGAACTTTAATCCATTAGATATTAATGAGGGGCAAAGTTAGATGATGAGCAGGAAAGGGGGTACTTACCTAAAGAAGCTTCAGATTTAAAAATTTTTCAAGTCTATATTGCTGTAATAAATCACAAAAATATAACAAACAAATCTCAGTAAACATGACCTTTTTTAAAGGATTTGTAAATATCACTGTATTTTTCTCTGTCATTCTTCTCTAATTTAGAAGGATAAATAGTATATTAAATATTGTTCTGGTGTTGAATCAAGTAGTCGTTAGTATTTAAAGTCCTAATAGTTTTTCCCCTTAAATACCCAAAACTCTCCAATAATTTTAGATATCTATCAGTTAAATACTTCCGAATGTAGTAACATTATTTTTTTAATTTGTATAATGAAATATTTATTTTGAATGTTTAATGTGTCTATATATAAAACATGATATATTCTATCGGCTTAATTATCTATTTGAGACATCAGAAACAATTTTGTGAAGTACAGAATGATAAACAACATTGTATATATATATATATGCATATGTAGGTTTAAATGTTTCTGTTCATACTTCTCTTTTCTGTTATTTATATTTACCCTGCTATACAAATGTATCTCAATTGATGCTATTATTCCAATCTAAAATGGGGGCAATTCATGTAATATATGCCATTATGACACAATACTAAATAATAGACACAAAAAATAAATTTCCAGATAAGCATTTCTCATAACATTATAGACATAGATGCATGGATAGATAGATGATAGATTTATAGATAGCTAGATTTATAGATAGCTAGATAAATAGAGAGTGGTAGACCGATGGATAGATATCCATTGGTAGTAGATGATAGATTTATAGATAGCTAGATTTATAGATAGCTAGATAAATAGAGAGTGGTAGACCGATGGATAGATATCCATTGGTAGTAGATGATAGATTTATAGATAGCTAGATTTATAGATAGCTAGATAAATAGAGAGTGGTAGACCGATGGATAGATATCCATTGGTAGTAGATGATAGATTTATAGATAGCTAGATTTATAGATAGCTAGATAAATAGAGAGTGGTAGACCGATGGATAGATATCCATTGGTAGTAGATGATAGATTTATAGATAGCTAGATTTATAGATAGCTAGATAAATAGAGAGTGGTAGACCGATGGATAGATATCCATTGGTAGTAGATGATAGATTTATAGATAGCTAGATAGGTTTATATATAGCTAACTAGCTAGATAGTGGTAGACAGATGGATAGCTATCCATTGTTAATAAACTATTCTAGTGTTCTGTAAGTAGTCACATAATTAAAGAAATAATATAGCTCTAAAAATAATTCCAAAGAGAAGTGATAAAATATTTTGAAAAAAAAAAGTGTTATCAGTGAGATAAAAGTGTAAACAGAGGAGGAAATAGTTAGATTCAACAAACTATTGCTCATTTGTTAAGCATTTATTATATGTCAATATTTCTTTTAGGGAATTGTATTAGGTATTGGGGATTTTACTACTGTATATTTAGAAGCATAATTTTCTACTTGTTTTTTAAATGTAGTCCCATTAATTTATAGACATACTGAATGGTAAGTAGATTAAAAATGCTAAACCTAGTTACTTCCTTACTTTATTTATACCAGAAATCCTATCAAGTGATGACATTGTGCTATTCAATGCATGAGAGAAATGTTTCTTATCCCATGGAGCTTGAAATCTAACAGGTAATAGTCTTCTGAATTTTAAATCATGTATTCATTTATTTATTCATTAAAAAAGTACTTATAGGGGCTTCCCTGGTGGCACAGTGGTGGAGAGTCCACCTGCCAATGCAGGGGACATGGGTTCATGCCCCGGTCTGGGAAGATCCCACATGCCGCGGAGCGGCTGGGCCCGTGAGCCATG
>NC_041224.1:163117695-163125940 GCF_002837175.3 Physeter macrocephalus
TCTTGCAGAAGATGCAACAAGGAATAACATGCTTTTTTTTTTTTTTTTTTTTTTTTTTTGCGGTACGCGGGCCTCTCACTGCTGTGGCCTCTCCCTTAGCGGAGCACAGGCTCCGGACGTGCAGGCTCAGTAGTTGTGGCTCACGGGCCCAGCCGCTCCGCGGCATGTGGGATCTTCCCGGACCGGGACACAAACCCGTGTCCCCTGCATCGGCAGGCGGACTCTCAACCACTGCGCCACCAGGGAAGCCCACATTCATATTTTTTAACTGCCCTGAATTCCATATTCTTATGTGCCTGTACTCATTTCCTTGTCAAAGAAATATAATTTATTTAATATATATAGTTTCTTGTTATTTTGCCATGTGTGTCTTTCCACGCAGAAAATATTTTGTTACCTAATTTTTAATTGGTAGTATCTCAATAACTACTTTCAAATACTTTCAAACTCTCTTAATCCTAGACTTGTAAGAGTTTCTTAAACTGTTATAAATAGAAAAAAATATACAGCTGGAATTTAAATCTGAAGCTATCATAGCCCTATAGGTAGAGGCATAGTTAAAAGTGAGTGGCATGAAAAGTAACTTAAGTAGCATCATGAACCGTTCAAATTTAATAGGGGACAGGTTCAAGAAGGATCCTTTTTTTTCCTTAAATCATGCTCAATACATTAGGTGTTATTCACTAAAATCTCAATTAAATGCATAGACTGAGTACTGTGGGGCTGCCCAGATCAATTGTGTGTAGGTCGATCACTGAGCAACCATCAATAAAGCAATCAAAGTTGAAATATATTCTGCTTACAGTTTCTTGTTTCCAGTATGCTAGGAAGTAACTGTAATCACTATTCCCTTTAGCTCTGCCACTTGGAAGACTGACAGAGGAACAGCGCTTTAGGAGGAAATGTTCTCCTCATTGGATAAATTGATGAGTGGGTACTTGAAAATTAGGGCTGTAAGATTGAGGAAATCTGATCAATCCTATACCAATGATATACACTAATATTCAAAAGTTATGATGTTGGCCTCTCCAAAGAATGTCAAAAAGTTTGCAGCTGGTCACTCAGATTGAAAAGGTATCATGAAAGAGGGTTACTATCCCCCATATTCTTCATCTTAATTCAAATCAAGGTATAGAATTATTTGGTATCAGTATTTAAAATGGTCATAATGATTGTAGCAGTCAGTGGAATGCCACAATGATCTCCCACCTTCTGGTACCCAGGAATTTGTGAAATCTTTTCTTAACAACAAGGTGGGACCAGTGAGTTGATTCTAACCAATAGAGTATGGCAAAGGCAAAAGAATGTCACACTTTTGATTAGGTTATTTTATACAGCAAAGGTGATGGGAAATCACCCCCATGATTATTTTATGAAGAAACATACATGTTGTAAACTTCCTATTGAAAGGGTCATGTGGCAAGGAATGGAGGGTAGCATAGAGGACCTGGAAGTTAGCAAAAATGTGGAGACCTCAGTCCAATAATTGCAAGAGGTTGGATTTTGCCAGCAGCCTGAGAGAACTACAAAGCAGTTCTCAATTTGAGCATCTAGATGAGCACATAGCCCAGATAACGCCTTGATTGCAGCTTTGTGAGACCCTGAGCAGAGGAGCCAGATAAATTGTGCTTGCACCTCTACCTGTGGAAAACATGAAAAAATAAATGTGTGTTGTTTTAGCCTCTAAGTTTGTTATATATTATTATTATTTTATTTTTATTATTTATGACATTGAACACACAATAACAAAGGAATAATTTCCACTTATATTGTTGATGGCAAATATTTCTGATAAAATAGTGCTGTAACATCATTAATAAGTATTTATGAATGGTAAATTTGCTCTATGAAATTTCTCCTTAAGATGAGTTATTTATTTAACTGAGAGGGCATGCATTGCATAGTGTTTAAGAACATGAATTCTACATTCCTGGGATCAAATCTCAGTTCTTCTGCTTTCTAGCTGTGTTATCTTGAGCAATTCACACAAGCTCTCTGAGCTTCAGTTATCTCATCTGAAAAAAAAAAAAAGGATAATAATTGCATATATTTCACAGGCTTGCTATGAAGACTGAATGAGTAAAAATCATGCCATTTATATTTGCTAAATTATTGAAATAAAGATTTTGGTTTTATCCACTATAACTATACTGTAAAGTGTGTTATGTCTGTTAAAATAATTAATCTTCAAAAGTGAAATAAATAACTCTACCCATTGTACCTAGAATTAATGTCAGGAATAGTACAGGCTATGAAACAAGTGAACAAAAACATTGCAGATGCCCAAAATTGAAAGAAAATGAATTCAATGACCATGGATTAGCCCATGGTTAATTTTCCTTAGACTTCTCTCTCAGGCATAAACATTTTTATTCAAGGTCCTTGTAGCCGAAGTGAGCCATGTATTCGAAACAGGCCATGTACCCTTGCTTTAAATGGACATTGAGTTTAGTTACCTTTTCAATGATTACTTTTGATTTAATGACCTTTTCAATGATTACATTCAATAGGTAAAATGATTGAAAAATCAGGATCCTTTGAATCAAATTCTCTTTCTTTTCCTTTTGAGTACAGATATAAATTTAGTCTTCTATTATAAAGATAAAACAGTTATAAAATAATCAACTTTTGATGAATAAAATCTTGTGGTGAAAATAAAAGTGAACTTTAATCCATTAGATATTAATGAGGGGCAAAGTTAGATGATGAGCAGGAAAGGGGGTACTTACCTAAAGAAGCTTCAGATTTAAAAATTTTTTAAGTCTATATTGCTGTAATAAATCACAAAAATATAACAAACAAATCTCAGTAAACATGACCTTTTTTAAAGGATTTGTAAATATCACTGTGTTTTTCTCTGTCATTCTTCTCTAATTTAGAAGGATAAATAGTATATTAAATATTGTTCTGGTGTTGAATCAAGTAGTCATTAGTATTTAAAGTCCTAATAGTTTTTCCCCTTAAATACCCAAAACTCTCCAATAATTTTAGATATCTATCAGTTAAATACTTCCGAATGTAGTAACATTATTTTTTTAATTTGTATAATGAAATATTTATTTTGAATGTTTAATGTGTCTATATATAAAACATGATATATTCTATCGGCTTAATTATCTATTTGAGACATCAGAAACAATTTTGTGAAGTACAGAATGATAAACAACATTGTATATATATATGTATGCATATGTAGGTTTAAATGTTTCTGTTCATACTTCTCTTTTCTGTTATTTATATTTACCCTGCTATACAAATGTATCTCAATTGATGCTATTATTCCAATCTAAAATGGGGGCAATTCATGTAATATATGTCATTATGACACAATACTAAATAATAGACACAAAAAATAAATTTCCAGATAAGCATTTCTCATAACATTATAGACATAGATGCATGGATAGATAGATGATAGATTTATAGATAGCTAGATTTATAGATAGCTAGATAAATAGAGAGTGGTAGACCGATGGATAGATATCCATTGGTAGTAGATGATAGATTTATAGATAGCTAGATAGGTTTATATATAGCTAACTAGCTAGATAGTGGTAGACAGATGGATAGCTATCCATTGTTAATAAACTATTCTAGTGTTCTGTAAGTAGTCACATAATTAAAGAAATAATATAGCTCTAAAAATAATTCCAAAGAGAAGTGATAAAATATTTTGAAAAAAAAAAAGTGTTATCAGTGAGATAAAAGTGTAAACAGAGGAGGAAATAGTTAGATTCAACAAACTATTGCTCATTTGTTAAGCATTTATTATATGTCAATATTTCTTTTAGGGAATTGTATTAGGTATTGGGGATTTTACTACTGTATATTTAGAAGCATAATTTTCTACTTGTTTTTTAAATGTAGTCCCATTAATTTATAGACATACTGAATGGTAAGTAGATTAAAAATGCTAAACCTAGTTACTTCCTTACTTTATTTATACCAGAAATCCTATCAAGTGATGACATTGTGCTATTCAATGCATGAGAGAAATGTTTCTTATCCCATGGAGCTTGAAATCTAACAGGTAATAGTCTTCTGAATTTTAAATCATGTATTCATTTATTTATTCATTAAAAAAATACTTATAGGGGCTTCCCTGGTGGCACAGTGGTGGAGAGTCCACCTGCCAATGCAGGGGACGTGGGTTCGTGCCCTGGTCCAGGAAGATCCCACACGCCGCAGAGCGGCTAGGCCCGTGAGCCATGGCCACTGAGCCTGCACATCCGGAGCCTGTGCTCTGCAATGGGAGAGACCACAGCAGTGAGAGTCCCACGTATCGCAAAAACAAACAAACAAACAAACAAAAAACTTATAAATAATTGAAGGAGAGAAACTTTTAATTCTGATATATCTTAAATGACATGAAAATATTTTCAACATGGTCACTTATGACCAATCCTCACACTTGAAATAGGAAATGTGGGCAATTTTGATGATATACACGTATAGATGGATGGATAGATACAGAGATGTTATTAAGATTTTTTTTAACTATTCTTGAAGGTCTGTATTTTCTGAGATACATTTTTGGCATTGTATGCATAATTAAATGATGCTTCAATAAGAGGAAAAGGGGATGTTAATTGAGGAAAACAGTATCAGGTTTTTGCTCATCTATTTATATGAACACAAGGTAGAAGGTAATGTTTAATCTATGTGTGTTGCTCTATTTACCATGAAAATTTGATTATGACTTCACTGGGAAAAATAAGATAGAAAATACATGTTAAATTGTGCATATTAAATTTGAGAGGACAAAAGATGATTTGCTTGAGGTGTGACATTAACATAAGTCCCAGGCCATGGGCTGATGGCCCCTGTGCCAGGTCAAGAATAATGACAGTGAGTAACAGCATGGCCAGCAGAGCCAGCACCTTTGCACTCCTCACAATGAAGTAGCGTTGCTCTCCCCCTTGCCCAGAAGGTCATAGAGATAAAGAAGACAGGAAAAAGGACAGAAAAGGACCAGCCAGCACAATAGCAGGAGCACAGTTTTCAGCTGACAGAGTGTTGGTGCTCCAGCCAGGTGTCAGACCTGAGCCTCTGAGTGGGAGAGCTGAGTTCAGGACATTGGACCACCAGAGACCTCCTGGCCCCAGGTAATATCACTAAAAACTATGGGAACTACGAACCGGCAGCCTGTGAAAAGGAGACCCCAAACACAGTAAGTTAAGCAAAATGAGAAGACAGAGAAATACACAAAAGATGAAGGAGCAGAGTAAAAACTTACCAGAACAAACAAATGAAGAGGAAATAGGCAGTGTACCTGAAAAAGAATTCAGAGTAATGATAGTAAAGATGATCCAAAAACTTGGAAATAAAATGGAGTACATACAACAAACGTTTAATAAGAAACTAGAAGAAATAAAGAGCAAACAAACAATGATGAACAATGCAATAAATGAAACTAAAGATTCTCTAGAAGGAATTAATAGCAGAATAACTGAAACAGAGGAATGAATAAGTGACCTGGAAGGTAAATAGTGGAAATAACTACCACAGAGCAGAATAAAGAAAAAAGAATGAAAAGAATTGAGGACAGTCTCAGAGACCTCTGGGACAATATTAAATGCATGAACATTCAAATTATAGGGGTCCCAGAAGAAGAAGAGAAAAAAAAAAGTGACTGAGAAAATATTTCAAGAGATTATAGTTGAAAATTTCCCTAATATGGGAAAGGAAATAGTCAATCAAGTCAGAGAAAAAGAAAGGGACTGAGAAAATATTTGAAGAGATTATAGTTGAAAACTTCCCTAATATAGGAAAGGAAATAGTCAATCAAGTCCAGGAAGCACAGAGAGTCCCATACAGGATAAACCCAAGGATAAACACGCCAAGACACATAATAATCAAACTGTCAAAAATTAAATACAAAGAAAACATATTAAAAGCAGCAAGGGAAAAACAACAAATAACACACAAAGGAATCCCCATAAGGTTAACATCTGATCTTTCAGCAGAAATGCTACAGGCCAGAAGGGAGTTGCAGGACATATTTAAAGTGATGAAGGAAAAAAACCTACAACCAAGATTACTCTACCCGGCAAGGATCTCATTCAGATTTGATGGAGAAATTAAAACCTTTACAGACAAGCAAAAGCTGAGAGAGTTCAGCACCACCAAACCAGCTTTACAACAAATGCTAAAGGAACTTCTCTAGGCAAGAAACACAAGAGAAGGAAAAGACCTACAAGAACAACCCGAAACAATTCAGTAAATGGTAATAGGACCATACATATCGATAATTACCTTAAATGTAAATGGATTAAATGCTCCCACCAAAAGACACAGACTGGCTGAATGGATACAAAAACAAGACCCATATATATGCTGTCTACAAGAGACCCACTTCAGACCTAGGGACACATACAGACTGAAAGTGAGGGGATGGAAAAAGATATTCCATGCAAATGGAAATCAAAAGAAAGCTGGAGTAGCAATTCTCATATCAGACAAAATAGACTTTAAAATAAAGACTATTACAAGAGACAAAGAGGACACTACATAATGATCAAAGAATCATTCCAAGAAGAAGATATAAAAATTGTAAATATTTATGCACCCAACATAGGAATACCTCAATACATAAGGCAAATGCTAAGAGCCATAAAAGGGGAAGTCGACAGTAATACAATAATAGTAGGGGGGCTTTCCGGGTGGTTCAGTGATTAAGAATCCACCTGCCAATGCAGGGACACGGGTTCGAGCCCTGGTCCCACATGGCACGGACCAAGTAAGCCCATGAGCCACAACTATGGAGCCTGTGCTCTAGAGCCCTCAAGCCACAACTACTGAACCTGTGTGCCACAACTACTAAAGCCCATGTGCCTAGAGCCCCTGCTCCACAACAAGAGAAGTCACAGGAATGAGAAGCCTGTGCACCTCAACGAAGAGTAACCCCCACTCGCCGCAACTAGAGAAAACCTGTGTGCAGCAATGAAGACTCTACACAGCCTAAAATAAATAAATTAAATAAATTAATTAAAAAATAAAAATAATAGTAGGGGACTTTAACACCCCACTTTCACCAATGGACAGATCATCCAAAATGAAAAAAAAAAGGAAACACAGCTTTAAATGACACATTAAACAAGATGGACTTAACTGATATTTATAGAACATTCCATCCAAAAACAACAGAATGTACTTTCTTCTCAAGTGCTCATGGAACACTCTCCAGGATAGATCATATTTTGGGTCAGAAATCAAGCCTTGGTAAATTTAAGAAAATGAAAATTATATCAAGTATCTTTTCTGAACACAACCCTATGATACTAGATATCAATTACAGGAAAAAAAAACTGTAAAATACACAAACACATGGGGCTAAAAAATACACTACTAAATAACCAAGCGATCACTGAAGAAATCAAAGAGGAAATCAAAAAAAACAAACGTTTAATAAGAAACTAGAAGAAATAAAGAGCAAACAAACAATGATGAACAATGCAATAAATGAAACTAAAGATTCTCTAGAAGGAATTAATAGCAGAATAACTGAAACAGAGGAATGAATAAGTGACCTGGAAGGTAAATAGTGGAAATAACTACCACAGAGCAGAATAAAGAAAAAAGAATGAAAAGAATTGAGGACAGTCTCAGAGACCTCTGGGACAATATTAAATGCATGAACATTCAAATTATAGGGGTCCCAGAAGAAGAAGAGAAAAAAAAAAGTGACTGAGAAAATATTTCAAGAGATTATAGTTGAAAATTTCCCTAATATGGGAAAGGAAATAGTCAATCAAGTCCAGGAAGTGCAGAGAGTCCCATACAGGATAAAACCAAGGAGAAACACACCAAGAAACATCTTAATCAAACTATTAAAAATTAAATACAAAGAAAAAAGATTAAAAGCAGCAAGGGAAAAGCAACAAATAACATACAAGGGAATCTCCATAAGGCTAGCAACTGATCTTTCAGCAGAAACTCTGCTAGCCAGAAGGGAATGGCAGGACATATTTAAAGTGATGAAAGGGAGAAACCTTCAACCAAGATTACTCTACCCAGCTAGGATCTCATTCAGTTCAATGGAGAAAGTAAAAACTTTACAAGACAAGCAAAAGCTAAGAGAATTCAGCACCACCAAACCAGCTTCAAAACAAATACTAAAGGAAATTCTCTAGGCAGGAAACACAAGAGAAGGAAAAGACCTACAATAACAAACCCAAAACAATTAAGAAAATGGTAATAGGAACATACATATCGATAATTACCTTAAATGTAAATGGATTAAATG
>NC_041224.1:163126833-163127978 GCF_002837175.3 Physeter macrocephalus
ACTACTAAATAACCAAGCGATCACTGAAGAAATCAAAGAGGAAATCAAAAAATACCTAGAAACAAATGACAATGAAAACACGACAACCCAAAACCTATGGGATGCAGCAAAAGCAGTTCTAAGAGGGAAGTTAGTAGCAATAAAATCTTACCCCAAGAAACAAGAAAAACCTCAATTAAACAACCTAACCTTACACCTAAAGCAATTAGAGAAAGAAGAGCAAAAAAAAAAACAACACCAAAGTTTGCAGAAGGAAAGAAATCATAAAGCTCACATCAGAAATAAATGAAAAAGAAATGCAGGAAACAATAGGAAAGATCAATATAACTAAAAGCTGGTTCTTTGAGAAGATAAACAAAATTGATAAACCCCAAGAAACATCTTAATCAAAGTATTAAAAATTAAATACAAAGAAAAAAGATTAAAAGCAGCAAGGGAAAAGCAACAATTAGTAGCAATAAAATCTTACCCCAAGAAACAAGAAAAACCTCAATTAAACAACCTAACCTTACACCTAAAGCAATTAGAGAAAGAAGAGCAAAAAAAAAAACAACACCAAAGTTTGCAGAAGGAAAGAAATCATAAAGCTCACATCAGAAATAAATGAAAAAGAAATGCAGGAAACAATAGGAAAGATCAATATAACTAAAAGCTGGTTCTTTGAGAAGATAAACAAAATTGATAAACCATTAGCCAGTCTCATCAAGAAAAAAAGGGAAAAGACTCAAATCAACAGAATTAGACATGAAAAATGAGAAGTAACAATGGACACTGAAGAAATACAAAGGATCATGAGAGATTACTACAAGCAACTGATCTTTCAGCAGAAACTCTGCTAGCCAGAAGGGAATGGCAGGACATATTTAAAGTGATGAAAGGGAGAAACCTTCAACCAAGATTACTCTACCCAGCTAGGATCTCATTCAGTTCAATGGAGAAAGTAAAAACTTTACAAGACAAGCAAAAGCTAAGAGAATTCAGCACCACCAAACCAGCTTCAAAACAAATACTAAAGGAAATTCTCTAGGCAGGAAACACAAGAGAAGGAAAAGACCTACAATAACAAACCCAAAACAATTAAGAAAATGGTAATAGGAACATACATATCGATAATTACCTTAAATGTAAATGGATTAAATGCTCCA
>NC_041224.1:163129445-163130539 GCF_002837175.3 Physeter macrocephalus
AAAATTGATAAACCATTAGCCAGTCTCATCAAGAAAAAAAGGGAAAAGACTCAAATCAACAGAATTAGACATGAAAAATGAGAAGTAACAATGGACACTGAAGAAATACAAAGGATCATGAGAGATTACTACAAGCAACTATATGCCAATATAGTGGACAACCTGGAAGAAAAGGACAAATTCTTAGAAAAGCACAACCTTCTGAGACTGAAGCCGGAAGAAATAGAAAATATAAACAGACCAATCACAAGCACTGAAATTGAAACTGTGATTAAAAATCTTCCAACAAACAAAAGCCCAGGACCAGATGGCTTCATAGGTGAATTTTATCAAACATATAGAGAGGAACTAATACCTATCCTTCTCAAACTCTTCCAAAATATAGCGGAGGGAGGAACACTCCCAAACACATTCTACGAGGCCACCCTCACCCTGATACCAAAACCAGACAAAGATGTCACAAAGAAAGAAAACTACAGGCCAATATCACTGATGAACATAGATGCAAAAATCTTCAACAAAATACTAGCAAACAGAATCTAACAGCACATTAAAAGGATCATACACCATGATCAAGTGGGGTTTATCCCAGTAATGCAAGGATTCTTTAATATATGCAAAGCAATCAATGTGATACACCATATTAACAAATTGAAGGTGAAAAAGCATATGAAAATCTCTTTAGCTGCAGAAAAAGATTTCAACAAAATTCAACACCCATTTATGAGAAAAACCCCCTAGAAAGTAGGCATAGAGGAAACTTACTTTAACTTAATAAAGGCTATATATGACAAGCCCACAGCCAACAACGTTCTCAATGGTGAAAAAATGAAACCATTTCCACTAAGATCAGGAACAAGGTGCTCCAACCAAAAGACATAGACTGGCTGAATGGATAAAAAGACAAGACCTGTATATATGCTGTCTACAAGTGACCCACTTCAGACTTAGGGACACATACAGACTGAAAGTGAGGCAATGGAAAAAGATATTACATGAAAATGCAAATCAAAAGAAAGCTGGAGTAGCAATACTCATATCAGATAAAATAGACTTTATAATAAAGAATGTTACAAGAGACAAGGAAGGACACT
>NC_041224.1:163131361-163133502 GCF_002837175.3 Physeter macrocephalus
ACCTATGGGATGAAGCAAAAGCAGTTCTAAGAGGGAAGTTTATAGCAATACAATCCTACCTTAAGAAACAAGAAAAACCTCAATTAAACAACCTAACCTTACACCTAAAGCAATTAGAGAAAGAAGAGCAAAAAAAAAAACAACACCAAAGTTTGCAGAAGGAAAGAAATCATAAAGCTCACATCAGAAATAAATGAAAAAGAAATGCAGGAAACAATAGGAAAGATCAATATAACTAAAAGCTGGTTCTTTGAGAAGATAAACAAAATTGATAAACCATTAGCCAGTCTCATCAAGAAAAAAAGGGAAAAGACTCAAATCAACAGAATTAGACATGAAAAATGAGAAGTAACAATGGACACTGAAGAAATACAAAGGATCATGAGAGATTACTACAAGCAACTATATGCCAATATAGTGGACAACCTGGAAGAAAAGGACAAATTCTTAGAAAAGCACAACCTTCTGAGACTGAAGCCGGAAGAAATAGAAAATATAAACAGACCAATCACAAGCACTGAAATTGAAACTGTGATTAAAAATCTTCCAACAAACAAAAGCCCAGGACCAGATGGCTTCATAGGTGAATTTTATCAAACATATAGAGAAGAACTAATACCTATCCTTCTCAAACTCTTCCAAAATATAGCGGAGGGAGGAACACTCCCAAACACATTCTATGAGGCCACCCTCACCCTGATACCAAAACCAGACAAAGATGTCACAAAGAAAGAAAACTACAGGCCAATATCACTGATGAACATAGATGCAAAAATCTTCAACAAAATACTAGCAAACAGAATCTAACAGCACATTAAAAGGATCATACACCATGATCAAGTGGGGTTTATCCCAGTAATGCAAGGATTCTTTAATATATGCAAAGCAATCAATGTGATACACCATATTAACAAATTGAAGGTGAAAAAGCATATGAAAATCTCTTTAGCTGCAGAAAAAGATTTCAACAAAATTCAACACCCATTTATGAGAAAAACCCCCTAGAAAGTAGGCATAGAGGAAACTTACTTTAACTTAATAAAGGCTATATATGACAAGCCCACAGCCAACAACGTTCTCAATGGTGAAAAAATGAAACCATTTCCACTAAGATCAGGAACAAGAGCAGGTTGCCCACTCTCACAACTATTATGCCACATAGTTTTGGAAGTTTTAGCCAAAGGAATCAGAGAAGAAAAAGAAATTAAAGGAATCCAATTGGAAAAGAAGAAGTAAAACTGTCACTGTTTGCAGATGACATGATGACATGATACTATACATAGAGAATCCTAAAGATACTATCAGAAAACTAGAGCTAATCAATGAATTTGGTAAAGTACCTGGATGCAAAATTAATGTACAGAATTCTCTTGCATTCCTATACACTAATGATGAAAAATATGAAAGAGAAATTAAAAGAATCATTCCAAGAAGAAGATATAAAAATTGTAAATATTTATGCACCCAACATAGGAATACCTCAATACATAAGGCAAATGCTAAGAGCCATAAAAGGGGAAGTCGACAGTAATACAATAATAGTAGGGGGGCTTTCCGGGTGGTTCAGTGATTAAGAATCCACCTGCCAATGCAGGGACACGGGTTCGAGCCCTGGTCCCACATGGCACGGACCAAGTAAGCCCATGAGCCACAACTATGGAGCCTGTGCTCTAGAGCCCTCAAGCCACAACTACTGAACCTGTGTGCCACAACTACTAAAGCCCATGTGCCTAGAGCCCCTGCTCCACAACAAGAGAAGTCACAGGAATGAGAAGCCTGTGCACCTCAACGAAGAGTAACCCCCACTCGCCGCAACTAGAGAAAACCTGTGTGCAGCAATGAAGACTCTACACAGCCTAAAATAAATAAATTAAATAAATTAATTAAAAAATAAAAATAATAGTAGGGGACTTTAACACCCCACTTTCACCAATGGACAGATCATCCAAAATGAAAAAAAAAAGGAAACACAGCTTTAAATGACACATTAAACAAGATGGACTTAACTGATATTTATAGAACATTCCATCCAAAAACAACAGAATGTACTTTCTTCTCAAGTGCTCATGGAACATTTTCCAGGTTAGCTCATATCTGGGGTCACAAATCATGCCTTGGTAAATTTACGATAATCGAAATCA
>NC_041224.1:163133512-163159188 GCF_002837175.3 Physeter macrocephalus
TATGGGATGAAGCAAAAGCAGTTCTAAGAGGGAAGTTTATAGCAATACAATCCTACCTTAAGAAACAAGAAAAACCTCAATTAAACAACCTAACCTTACACCTAAAGCAATTAGAGAAAGAAGAGCAAAAAAAAAAACAACACCAAAGTTTGCAGAAGGAAAGAAATCATAAAGCTCACATCAGAAATAAATGAAAAAGAAATGCAGGAAACAATAGGAAAGATCAATATAACTAAAAGCTGGTTCTTTGAGAAGATAAACAAAATTGATAAACCATTAGCCAGTCTCATCAAGAAAAAAAGGGAAAAGACTCAAATCAACAGAATTAGACATGAAAAATGAGAAGTAACAATGGACACTGAAGAAATACAAAGGATCATGAGAGATTACTACAAGCAACTATATGCCAATATAGTGGACAACCTGGAAGAAAAGGACAAATTCTTAGAAAAGCACAACCTTCTGAGACTGAAGCCGGAAGAAATAGAAAATATAAACAGACCAATCACAAGCACTGAAATTGAAACTGTGATTAAAAATCTTCCAACAAACAAAAGCCCAGGACCAGATGGCTTCATAGGTGAATTTTATCAAACATATAGAGAAGAACTAATACCTATCCTTCTCAAACTCTTCCAAAATATAGCGGAGGGAGGAACACTCCCAAACACATTCTATGAGGCCACCCTCACCCTGATACCAAAACCAGACAAAGATGTCACAAAGAAAGAAAACTACAGGCCAATATCACTGATGAACATAGATGCAAAAATCTTCAACAAAATACTAGCAAACAGAATCTAACAGCACATTAAAAGGATCATACACCATGATCAAGTGGGGTTTATCCCAGTAATGCAAGGATTCTTTAATATATGCAAAGCAATCAATGTGATACACCATATTAACAAATTGAAGGTGAAAAAGCATATGAAAATCTCTTTAGCTGCAGAAAAAGATTTCAACAAAATTCAACACCCATTTATGAGAAAAACCCCCTAGAAAGTAGGCATAGAGGAAACTTACTTTAACTTAATAAAGGCTATATATGACAAGCCCACAGCCAACAACGTTCTCAATGGTGAAAAAATGAAACCATTTCCACTAAGATCAGGAACAAGAGCAGGTTGCCCACTCTCACAACTATTATGCCACATAGTTTTGGAAGTTTTAGCCAAAGGAATCAGAGAAGAAAAAGAAATTAAAGGAATCCAATTGGAAAAGAAGAAGTAAAACTGTCACTGTTTGCAGATGACATGATGACATGATACTATACATAGAGAATCCTAAAGATACTATCAGAAAACTAGAGCTAATCAATGAATTTGGTAAAGTACCTGGATGCAAAATTAATGTACAGAATTCTCTTGCATTCCTATACACTAATGATGAAAAATATGAAAGAGAAATTAAGGAAATATTCTCATTTACCATTGCAACAAAAATAATAAAGTACCTTGTAATAAACCTACCTAAGGAGACAAAAGACCTGTATGCAGAAAACTATAAGACACTAGTGAAAGAAACTAAAGATGATACACACAGATGGAGAGATATACCATGTTCTTGGATTGGAAGAATCAACATTGTGAAAATGACTATACTACCCAAAGCAATCTACAGATCCAATGCAATCCCTATCAAACTACCAATGGCATTTTTCACAGAACTAGAACCAAAAATTTCACAATTTGTGTGGACGTACAAGGAGGAATCAGGCTCCCTGACTCCAGACTATACTACAAAGCTACAGTAATCAAGACAATATGGTACTGGCACCAAAACAGAAATATAGATCAATGGAACAGGATAGAAAGACCAGAAATAAACTCATGAACCTATGGTCAACTAGTCTATGACAAAAGAAGCAAGGATACACAATGGAGAAAAGACAGTCCCTTCAATAAGTGGTGCTGGGAAAACTGGACAACTACATGTAAAATAATGAAATTAAAACACTCCATAACACCATACACAATAAACTACAAATTGATTAATGACCTAATGTAAGGCCAGGCACTATAAAACTCTTAAAGGAAAACATAGGCAGAACACTCTATGACATAAATCACAGTAAGATCCTATTTGACCCACCTCCTAGAGAAATGGAAATAAAAAGAAAAATAAACAAATGGGACTTCATGAAACATAAAAGCTTTTGCACAGCATAGAAACCATAAACAAGATGAAAACACAACACTCATAATGGGAGAAAATATTTGCAAATGAAGCAACTGACAAAGGATTAATCTCCACAATATACAAGCAGCTCATGAAGCTCAATATGAAAAAAAACAAACAATCCAATCCAAAAATGGGCAGAAGACATAAATAGACATTTCTCAAAAGAAGATATACAGATTGCTAACAACACATGAAAGGATGCTCAACATTACTAATCATTAGAGAAATGTAAATCAAAACTACAATGAGGTATCACCTCACACTGGTCAGAATGGCCATCATCAAAAAATCTACAAACATAAAAGCTGGAGAGGGTGTGGAGAAAAGGGAACCCTCTTACCCTGTTGGTGGGAATGTAAATTGATACAGCCACTATGGAGAGAGTATGGAGATTCCTTAAAAAACTAAAAATAGAACTACCATACAACCCAGCAATCCCACTCCTGGGCATATACCCTGAGAAAACCATAATTCAAAGAGTCATGTACCACAATGTTCACTGTATCACTATTTACAATAGCCAGGACATGGAAGCAAACTAAGTGTCCATCGACAGATAAATGGATAAAGAAGTTGTTGCACATATATACAATGGAATATTACTCAGCCATAAAAAGAAATGAAATTGAGTTATTTGTAGTGAGGTGGTTGGACCTAGAGTCTGTCATACGGAGTGAAATAAGTCAGAAAGTGAAAAACAAATACTATATGCTAATACATATATATGGAAGCTAAAAAAAAAAAGTGAAGAACATAGGGATAGGACAGGAATAAAGATGCAGTCATAGAGAATGGACTTGAGGACACGGGCTGGGGGAAGGGTAAGCTGGCACAAAATGAGAGACTGTCATTGATATATATGAACTATAAAATGTAAAATAAATAGCTAGTGGGAATCAGTCGCATAGCACATGGAGATCAGCTAGGTGCTTTGTGACCACCTAGAGAGGTGGGATAGGGAGGGTGGGAGAGAGATGCAAGAGGGAGGGGATATGGGGATATATGCATACTTATAGTTGATTCACTTTGTTATACAGCATAAACTAACACAACAATGTAAAGCAATTATACTCCAATAAAGATGTTAAAAAATAGAAAACAGAAAATTAGAATAAGAATAATGACAAATCAATTAGTTATGTGTAGATGTTAGTAAATGATGCTGAAAATAAAAAATAAAATTAATTTAGTTTCCTGAAGTTTTAAAGAAATTAATTTTTCTATAAGTAAACCATTTGTATCTAAGGCAAATCTTTTGTCTACTAATCTGTTCATTTATTAAACAAATGTTTTTAAGTAAGGAGAAATTTTGAGTGTATTAACTCTGTATCAATATGGCCAATTATTTAATTTTTCAGTTTAATAGATACATTTTTAACATTTAAATGATTGATTCTTAGAAAACTGATTAAATTCATGTCTAACCATATAAAGAGTTCATTAAAAATGCATTATATATTGAGTTGATACTATTTATTGATTAACTATATTTTTGATAAAATAATAGTTGTAGGAATAGCATTATTGTTGTGTATATCAGTAGGTGTCACTCTTTTTCTTGCCACCTAATCCGATTGGTTTAAAAAGTTTAACTTTTGTATATAAGTTCATATATGTGTTTATATCATCATTTATTTTTTAATTACATGTGTTTATATAGTCAGTTATTAATACCTAGGAATAAACCTACTTAAGGAGGAAAAAGACCTGTACTCAGAAAACTATAAAACACTGATGAAAGAAATCAAAGTTGACATAAAAAGGTGGAAAAATATACCATGTTCTTGGATTGGAAGAATCAACATTGTGAAAATGACTATACTACCCAAAGCAATTTACAGATTCAATGCAATCCCTATCAAACTATCAATGGCATTCTTCACAGAATTAGAACAAAAAATTTTACAATTTGTAAGGAAACACAAAAGACCCTGAATAGCCAAAGCAATATTGAGAAAGAAAAATGGAGCTGGAAGAATCAGGCTCCCCAACTACTTCAAAGTATACTACAAAGCTATAGTAATCAAGTGTTGGCACAAAAACAGAAATATAGATCAAAGGTACAGGATAGAAAGCCCAGAGATAAACCCACACACATGTGGTGACCTAATTTATGACAAAAGCAGTAAGAGCATACAATGGAGAAAAGACAGCCTCTTCAAAAACTGGTGCTGGGAAAACTGGACAGCTACATATAAAAGAATGAAATTAGAACACTCCATAACACTATACACAAAAATAAACTCCAGGGTTTCCCTGGTGGCACAGTGGTTGAGAATCCACCTGCCAAAGCAGGGGACATGGGTTCGTGCCCCGGTCTGGGAAGATCTCACATGCCGCGGAGCGGCTGGACCCGTGAGCCATGGCCACTGAGCTTGTGCGTCCGGAGCCTGTGCTCCGCAACGGGAGAGGCCACAACAGTGAGAGGTCCACGTACCACAAAAACAAATGAACAAAAAAAAAACAACACACTCTAAATTGGTTAAAGACCTAAGCGTAAGGCCAGACACTATAAAACTCTTAGGGGAAAACAAAGGAAAAACACGCTTTCACATTAACCACAGCAAGATCTTTTTTGACCTACCTCTTAGAGTAATGAAAATAAAACCAAAAATAAATGAATGGGATCTAATGAAACTTAAAAGCTTTTGCACAGCATTAGAATCCATAAAAAAGATGAAAAGACAACCCTCAGAATGGGAGAAAATATTTGCAAACAAATCAAAGGACAAAGGATTAATCTCCAAAATATACAAACAGCTCATGCAGCTTAATATCAAAAAAACAAACAACCCAATTAAAAAATGGGTGGGAGACTAAATAGACATTTCACCAAAGAAGACATACAGATGGCCAAGAGACACATGAAAAGATGTTCAACATCACTAATTATTAGAGAAATGTAAATCAAAACTACTATAAGGTATCACCTCACACTGGTCACAATGGCCATCATCAAAAAATCTACAAACATAAATGCTGGAGAGGGTGTGGAGAAAAGGGAACCCTCTTGCTCTGTTGGTTGGAATGTAAATTGATACAGCCACTATGGAGGACAGTATGGAGGTTCCTTAAAAAACTAAAAATAGAACTAACATAAGACCAAGCAATCTCACTAGGGGGCATATATGCTGAGAAAAACATAATTCAAAGGGACACATGTACCCCGATGTTCATTGCAGCACTATTTACAATAGCCAGGACATAGAAACCTAAATTTCCAAGAATAGATGAGTGGATAAAGAAGATGTGGTACACATATACAATGGAATATTACTCAGGCATAAAAAGAAACAAAATTAGGTCATTTGTAGAGATGTGGATTGACCTAGAGTCTGTTATACAGAGTGAAGTAAGCTAGAAAGAGAGAAACAAAAATCATATATTAACACATATATGTGGAATCTACAAAAATAGAACAGATGAACCTATTTGTAGGGCAGGAATAGAGACGTAGACATAGAGAACAGACATATGGATATGGGGGGAAGGGGGGGTTGTTTGTAAGAAACTGAAATTATAGTATTAGAAATTAGGCTTGACATAAATACACTACCATGTGTAAAATAGATAGCTAGTGGGAACCTGCTGTATAGCACAGGGAGCTCAGCTTCATGCTCTGTGATGACCTAGATGGATGGGATGGGGTTTGGGAGGGAGGTCCTAGATGGAGGGGATATAGGTATACATATATCTGACTCATTTCATTGTACAGCAGAAACTAACACAACATTGTAAAGCAATTTACTCCAATAAAAAAATATACATGTAAATGTAAATATATAAATTAATATATCTGTATGCATATACAATTGTTTCCTTATTCACATTCTTATATAAGTAGCATATTTGTGTATGTGTGTCATTGCAGAAATGACACAAATTAGCAATTATAATACCAATTTTTTTTGAAATCATGATGGTTTTATTTGTATTGATTGCAAGGTGTCTGCAACAATTGCTAACAAGAGCAAATCCACAGAAGTTGTGAGAATATCAATATGCTTCTAAGTCACAAATAATGAAGGTGTATAGCCAAGGTACTTTGAGTTTCTGAAAATTATTCCTTAGCTCTCAGAGTGAATAGTACTACAGTAAAATCATTTTTGGTTGATTAGATAGAAATGACAATATCAAGTGAAAAGAGAATATAGTAAATTGTCAGATTCATTTTACTGCACATGGTATTTTACAATGATATAAATACACAGTATCTTGCAATTATATATGTTGCAAGTCATGGTAATTTCTCCTGCACTGTTTTTTCTTTCCTAAATTGCCATGTAGTTGAGTTGTCAATATGATATTCTCAGAGTAAGTAAAATGGAAACTTATGAAAATACTTAGATAACTCAAGCAATGACAGTATGAAAAGTTCTTATTTCAAGAAGGAGAGGTAGGAAGGTTGATGTGTTCAGAATCACAGACTCCTCAGTTTGATGTCTTTATTTCATGACTTAGGAATTAGCAACTACAGGCAATGAAGTTTACGAATAGAAAACGATTGAGAGAGCCGACATTATATTATTCCTCCAATTATGGTGGTATCTCTGATTTTAAAATATCTTGTTAAAAGGTGTATAACAGTAGCCATTTTAGTAATTAATCCTCTGTTATTTCTTACCTCTGATTTTATTATAATGAATATGTTTAACGTTGATATTTATGCAGTTATGAGTTAATACTATTAAGAAGATTAAACAAACTCTTCTGAGACATACTATTAATTTGAGAACATGTTAAAATATAATATTTAGGCATATAAACCATATATTTTCACTCTTCCACCCAGTTCTACAAAACTGACATCTATAATTCAGGACATTCTCAAGGAGTAATTAGGTAATTTTTTAATTTTACCAGAACTTGGATTCATCTTCCAGAAACATAATTTTGAAATGTCTTGTTGTAAAAATTTATATTAAATTGCCATCAAGAAACCACTTTGGACTATTAGAAACTCCATTCTCATCTAAATTACCCCTGCCTCTCTTATTTTTTTGTTGAAGGATCCCATTAGTATAAAATCCTTTAGAGGAAACTAGACATGAATAAAGAATTTTTGTCTTTATTCTGTATTTGTTCCCTTTTACAGGTGATATAATTTCTTACACACTGAGTTTTAAATCAGATTATCTTAAGGCAAAGTGCTGAATGTACATAGGTTGTTGTCTCTGTTTAGACATTTACTGAATCCATTACCTAAGGGGATGTAGGAAATGGGCAGTGAAGATTAGGCCTCATTTAACAGTGCAGATTCAGAAGAGGCCTATTTGAGATGTTATATATAGAGAATATATAAAGAAATTTTATATTTGCAATATTTGGGGAAAAAAAAGTTCTGTGCTCAAACTTTCTGTGCTGAATTGAAAGTAAATGGGGAATGAGAAGGAGCTATCATTTGTTAGACCCTGCTATGAGCCAGATAATGGGGAAAAAAAAAAAAGAGGAAATGTGTAAGCCATATTGAATCCCTGTTACTTTGGTGAGCTTTCATTGAAATTTCAGGGTTTTTTGCAAATATTGATTTATTTTAAATTATTTATCCCTAAGTGTGTTACTAAAGAATTGTAATAAGTACCTTTTCCTGCACAGAAGTTCTGTTATGCCAGGAGCTAAAAATTTAGCTTGATTAGCTAAATTATCTTTCTTTGTTCAACTGGTGATAATTGTGTCTGAAATTTATGGAGAATTTAATATATTTTATTCATAATATTCTTTGCTATGCAAGCTGTCCAATTTTTGAGACCTACACACACTTTCTGTGTTCCTTATTTTTTATTTTATTTATTTTTATTTTTTTATTTTTTATTCTTTTATTTTTATTATTTTTATTTTTTGTGTTCCTTATTTTTATGTACATAATGTACAACCTGTGACCAGGAGTAATCTTAAGAAATAGATGAATCTTTTGATTGTTTTTCTCAGGATCAGCAGTTCATGACATTATGACTGTACAACTCTATCATGAAGAAAGATTACTTAGTAAATACTTTAACATGCTCAAATGCCCCCTCCTCTGTCAGGACATTCAATTCTTTGGGAGTGATTATGGCAGTGTAAACTTCCTGGCAGGTCCTTCAAGAAGCTCTTAGATTAACAACAAGAGGACCTATACCAAGATCCAAAAGGCATTGAGGATTTCAGTTCCTTGTATGTTTCATGAATGTTTTCAAATTAAGTTTCTTGTTCCATGGTAAATGTCCAAGAATTTAGGTCTCTTCCATGTGACTGAAAACCGTCTAACATATTTTATAAGAAGACTATTAACTCTATATGTAAAACTCTGTTGCCCACACATGAGCTGATTTTCTTTAGGACAAAGAGTAATATCTGACTGAAGGCCATTGATAACTGAGTAAGAACATCATACTCCTTTTCTCTGGGATCTCAAGCATGAAACTGGCAATTCATCCAACAATAACAAATATCAGTACAGTAAACTCTTGTGCCATGAACAAGGCTATCTTAGATATATAAACAGACAAATTTTGGGGTTTTGTTAGCTAGTTATGATACCCTGTATGTTTCCCAATCCTGCTTTAATTTCCAGGAGACATTTAGTAAACTAAGAGCCACCCTGCTGATAATACTTATTTCTTATGTACCTTGTTGATTGTCTAAGATGTTTTTATTTTTAATTATTCTGTTTTGCTTTATATTTGTTTGTTAAGCCACCTCAAATCCTCTTGGGTGTAGACTTTTCTGAAGTAAATTATTAATGTACTATCTCTGAAACACTCAAGGTAATAATACACTCAAGGTTGAAAGAAAATAAGCCTACTGAGAAGAGCTCTTTTCTCCATCTTTCAAAATAGACTTATTAATCACTGTAAGAATGAAAGTCATAAGGGAGGAAAGAGTGGTTTAGAAACTGAGATGGAAGATGACAGGAAATCATTAGAAAAATCAATATGTTTAAATGATGAAAGATCAAAGCATCATACTTCTAAGAAATATACAAATATCAAATAGGGTAGTTTACTTTTCAAAAAGCAGTATTATTCTACTCTAGGGGAAAACAGGGGATCAGGGTATAAAGCATGATAATAGGGGAACTAAAATAAAATTTCAAGCTTTTCAGAGTGTGAAAATGATGCTGAGTTCCAGGAAAGAAGGAATATTGTGATGGATTATAGCATTCCATTTGAGAGTTTTGCTGATAGCAGTGCATTATAAAATCTGTATCTGTATGTGTTTAGGCATATGTGGCGTGTGTTTATACATGTGCTTATGCAGGAGAGAGAGTTGAAAAGATGTAATTATTAGGTTGTGGGTCTACAAAACCTTGCTGTTTATGAAAATAAATTTTAACATACATATATTCTAAATCAGCAATTCCAATTCCAGGCACTTCTCCAAGAGAAATTAACAGAGCTTTCCACAGAGAGATTTGTAGAGTAATCTTCATAATAATGTTACTTACAATAATCTTAAACTAGAAACAACCCAACTATCCACCAATACAAAAAGATAAGCAAATTGCAGTATTCATTAGCAATTAAAATTCATTAATTTAGTATACTTTAAATTTGTGTATTTTACAGTATGTAAGATTTACCTGAAAAAAGAACTTTAAACAAATATTAAATTCTGATTAATAATATGACTCCTGAGAATTTTGAAGTAGGATATGCAGTTGTCTGAAACTTAATAAGGCATATTCATAGGTGGCTAGAGAGAAGCAATACAACAAATTTGACAAAATGTTAATAATTATATAATTTTAGCTATTGGAATATGTCTATTCACTGTAAAATTTTATATATGTTTAAAATATTAATGATAAAATGTTGGGGATAGATTAAAATAAACTAATACCACAAAAGGAATGATTGTTTGCTCTTATGTTTACCTCTATATTTATATTTATATCCATATCCATATGTATCCAATACATATAACAGTAGGAAGGAATTGTAAAAACATTAAGTGAAAGAAATTGGACCAAAAAACTATATACTCTATGATACCATTATTATGAAGATCAAGTATGGGTAAAATTAATACATGATAATATAAATGAGAAAATTGTTTCCTATGGATGTTGTGATGGCCTGAAAGAAGAAAGAGGGACCTTCGGAGGTGCTGGAAATGTTCTATATCTTGATCGAGGTAGTGGTTAAATGAGTGTATACCTGAGCCAAATCCATCACTGGTAAAATTAAGATTTTACCCTAAAGAAAAAATTGAAATAAAAACATTTTAAGATTTTTTAAAATGCCAAGATGACTCATGTGTGATATAATTTTAATAAAGGAAATACTAAAGAATGTTCTTTATCAGAAGAATAACTACAGGTAGAAGCATGAAGAAACAGGAAGGAATAAGGAGCAACATAAAAGGTAAGTATATATGCAAATCTAGATATAAAACCATTTTAATTGTTTTATTGTGCTTAAAATGTGTATCAAATAAAATTAAATGATTAAGGTAGCAAACAGAGAAGGAATAGATATGCTGAGTTAAGGTTCTCTAAGATCACTGAGTCATGAGAAAATTGCAGAAGTCCTAACTTATGTAAGTTTTATACATCAAAATTTTAGATTGTAATCTCTATAAGAACCATAACAATAATAATAAAAGATATGAAACAAGCCAGTCATAAGAAAAAATTGTTTTACAAATAAATAGACAAGAATTAAGATATAAAGGTAATAAAAAATGATATACAGGCATTTAAGTATTTAGGGTTGAAGTGCATGGTTATACAACATTCTTTGATATGCCTACAAAATGAAATAAATGAATGACTAGAATGATAAAGGAAAAGATGTATAAATATGTAATAAGCTAAGCTTTGCAAAATGAGAGAAAGTTACATGCTACACTTAAGCCCAAATATGTCAATAATTACATAAAATTGTTTTAAATAATTAATTAAAAGGCAAATATTGTCAAACTGAGTTTGAAAGGGAATAAAACAAAAAACAATTCTGCTTACAACTTGCTTTAAATATGAAGATACAGAAGAATAAAAACGCAAAGGAACTGAACAATGTTAACCAAAAGAAAACTCATGTGGCTATACTACTATCAGACAAATAGAATTTAAGGTAACACTACTAAGATGAAGAGATATATCTCAAAATGTTATAAGGGTTATTGACCAACATACGTAAAATTTTAAATCTGTATGTACCTAATAACATAATGTCAAAATATATAAACCAAATGGGCAGAATCCAAAAGGGGAACTATTCAAATTCACAATGATATTGGAAGATTTTAACCTATTTCTCTTAGTCAAATGCAGAATAAGCAAACAACAAATCTGTAAGGATAAAGAAAAGTTTCATTATGAATGACAATTATGATCCGATTTTTATAGCTGAAACATAGTACCAACAACTGAAGCATACTAATTCATTTTAAGGGCACATGGAATATTAACAAAAATAAGAATATGCTAGGAAATGAAGTGAGTATATTATCTTACTTATGTGAATTTAAGATAGACAACAATTAAAAAAATATAATTAGAAAGTACCAAATATCTGGATATCAAGTAGAATAGTTCTACTTTGCCAAGGACTTAAACACATACAAAATGAAAATTATAGAATGTTTTGAACTCAGCAAAACTTGAAAATATGGATTTATAAACTTCTGAAGCAAGAATGTTTATATTCAACTTGGAGAGAGTCAGCACTCTTCAGTTGTGGTGTCTTTAATTCTGTTCTCCAGCTCCTGATCTGTTGTATTGGCCAATACCTTGTCAAGAAATGACTAATCTGCAACTCTGGTTATCTATTTTATCTCTTTTCTCTCCCATTCCACCCTCCCCTCTAAGAAGTATCTTTCCCTATGCTTAGAACAATGTGCACCACATCATTTCATAGCTAATAAGCCATAGATACTCATTCTCATAGAAACTCATTATATCCATTTTCTTACTGTGAAAGTTGGATCAATATTGGCTAAAATATACACACAAGAAGTTAGATGATCCAGAATATATCATCATCATCATCATCACAACAAACACTTTCATAGTTCTGTCCATAAACTCAGCCTTAAAACAAGTCTGTTAAATGGGTACTATTTTACACCCCACTTATACATGAGGACACTCAGGCAGGAAATGTTTAGTAAGTTTTTCTGGTAATAGAGCTAATAAATGCTGACTTAATTTGAACGAAGGTAGCCTAGCTCAAAAGTATGCTCTTAGCTATGATACTATGCTGCTTCTTATAAATATAGCACATGCAAATATACCCAAATATAGGCATTTTTTTTCATCAACTGCCACCTAACTTTTTGTAATTAGGTTCTCTGAGTTAATCTAATGTATCCTAATTTTAGAGTTTACTAATCAAGAAAACTTTGACTTTATTGTACTAGTTTTTCTTTTTTAATTAGAGAACGATAACCTACAAATTGATTAAATATTTGCTGACTAGCTATATGCTTTTTATCCTTTAAATATATGGTAGTATGCAACCATTTCAGGTCAGGAGACATTATGGTTAGCTGTCTTGCCAGAGCATGGCCTTTCAATGCAAATGCCTATATTCAAATATCAGTTTATTATTTGAACCAATTCAGTGACTTCCTAATTGTACAAGGTCAGGCAAGTTACACAAACTTCCATAATGCCAGTTTCCCCATGTGTAGAGTTAAGATGATAATCCCTGTTCCATGGGAATGTATTAAATAAAATAATGCATGTAAAACACATAAAAGCCTTTGTATACTAGTTGAAAGAGAGACAGAGAAAGAGAAAAACACAGAGACAGAAAAAGAGAGTTGTTAAAAGTTAAACTGAAGCATATTAAAATTTTAAGAGTTTATCTGAGTAAAAATCAATTTGAATGGGGCAGCATCCAATCTAGCAGATAGAAAGGAGACCTGAGGAGTTGTACACAATGAAAGATTTTTATATTTTTTTCTTTCTCATTCTGGAACAATCAATCATTTTACTTTCCTTTCCTTACCTACTTTTCATACACAGCTTTTTTCCTTTCACTCTTATTAGGCCTAAGTAGTTTTAATTACATATATTGATTGGAATTTTATCCCTTAGAATCCTTACTTTCTAGTAAAAACTATGAAGTGAGCAATTGTGGACAGTATTCTATGGATTGGCAAATTTATAAATACATTTTGTAATTTCTAGAAGTATATTCTTCTTCACAGTAAAATTTCCAATGTGGCACAAAACGTTTTTATTAATAGACCCAAATATCTTTAGTTTCTCTGTAAAAGGAAACTGAAGGTGGATAAATCTGTGTTCAGTAATTAATGTTTTAGTATTTTATCTGTTGGAAATGATCTAGGTATTCAATGCATATCCATTAGTTAATTTTTCTCGGTGTAACTAAAGTTTTGAGATACCAAAATTATTTTGGAAACTATTTTTAAGTAGACATACAATAAAGCATAATTATTACTGAAAAGATTATTTATAATCTTTTATCTTACATCTATTTAATTTGTCTTTAACAATGGTATTTAGGTTAGTCATGACAATTTCATGAGACATTAAACACCTAACCAACATCCTAAGTTATCTTTCTTACCGACAAATTCTGTTTGTAACAGAGAGAACATGAGCTTATTAGGCTTTCAGTAAACCTAGGCAGAAAAGAATAGTGTATTTAAGATTGATAACTCTAAACACATGCTTGTTTTAAGTAAACAAACAAACTGAAACTAGCTTTTATTTACCAAAGATTATCCTAGCTCACGTGACCTTGAAAAAACATTTGAGTTAGTTTCTGTATTTCTGAAAGTATACTTGATTTATATAAATCAAGTTTGACTTTAAGTCAGTTAAATAAAGCTCTTTACGAATTAATTTTGGAAATGCCATCCAGAGAAGAAAAATCACACACCTATAAAATACACACATATATGTAATATAAACATACAGACAGACACAAACAGAGATCTTAGAGTTTTTATTTTAAAATTTTAGCCATGAGACAGGTGCAATAATGCAAGAATCACTATTTTATAAAAGAACAGTTCGATCCAAATTGTGTTTCTGGCAGATGGAATAAGTGAAATTTATCTGCTCAGAAAGTTAATACTTTTTACTAATATTTGTGAAAAAGACTTTTAAGGTTTTTCATAGACCTAGTTTTCAAAATAGCTTTTTTTTTTTCTTCTCTCCTTCTGATAAGAATTGCTTTGGTTCCCAGAGAAGATCAGGGGAATACTTCTATCTCAAAAGTTATAGAGAAGGTAAACAAGTTCCACCAAGAAGGACTTTTTTCTCCTAAGTCCAGGTCTTTTACAATATCAGTATGTCTTCCGAGATAAATAAGGGAGGTTTGGGGATTTGTAAAAAGGTAGATGGACTTTGAATTGTTTCTAGGGCCACATTTCTGTGCTTGTTAAGACTTGAATAGTAAGACAGGTACAGTTGTTTTAATTCTTCAAATAATTGGGCTACAACCTGAATGATGGGGAGGCTGACACACCTTCCAACTACACTTTCTTCAATTTGCTTCTGTATATATCAGGGAGAAGATCTTCAGCTAAGATGGAAATCAAAATATTCCTGCATTGTACATTTAGAGCTGTGTACCTTTGGAATGTTTTAGTAGATTCCTCCACAAAAACTTCAGAATATGTTTCTTTCCCTTTGGGTATATAGTTTCATTTTAGTTGTGTGGAGAAGACCTAAAAAAGTTTATATCAGGCCCTGAATATCAGCTTACAATCTGGCCAACTTTTGACCATAGAGATACTTAAAAAATATATTTTGAATATCTTGTCAAGTTTCAGTAAATATTCCTGGATGACCAGTAAATATTCCTGGACAACCAGTAGTGAACAACCCTATGGCCTCAAGAGGCATCCCCAAAGAGGGTGCAAAAAATACTACCTTTCCAAGATTCAGACCACTTCCAAAGATAACTAATGTAAACTAATATATATATATATATATACATACATATATATATATATATATATATATATACAGAAGGCGGCAAATAAAAAGTTTATTTGGGGTCTAAAGAATTGCAATTTGGGAGACACAGATTTGGGTAAAACTAAAAAAAAGTATCCTGGGGAAGAGAAAGCGTCAAGGACTTATTAAGACAAAAGCCACAAGTTTGTTAAAAGTTGCCTGGCAAGAATTGTGATTGGCTCTGACACAAGTCAGGAAATATTTGGCCTTAAGGAGTAACAAGTTATTTTAGGGTAAGTATTCAATAAATATCTTGATTTTCTGGCAGATGTTCTGTACGCCTTTGTTAGGACAATAAGTAGTCAGAATATCAGACTCCATCCAGTCTGAGATGTGCATAAGTCACATTTCCTCAGTAGACTTCCTGCTCCATTTGAGAGAGCTCTCTTAGTAATATCGACTCTGTTTAGATTTTCCTTTCACATCAAAAGAAAAAATGACTTAAAAAATTCCCCCTGAGAGCTGCCAACAATTTGTAGGAACCCTAGTTGTAAATAAAGTGCAACCTACATTTCTGTCTGGCCATATTTTTGGGGTCCCCAACTTGGTGGTTGCCAAACCAAGTTCTCAGGAGAGCCAAAAATATGATTAAGTTAAACCTTTGTTTGGTGACTCGCTTTTGGGTTTAGCATAAGGGACTCTGTTTTAGCCCTGTTGTCTTTCTTTTTTTAAACAGAATAAACAATCAAAAATAAATAAATGAGAAGAATTTTGTTATTACACTGTTGGACACTGTGCTAAGTCCTGTGAAAGATACAGAAGGAAGTATGGCCTGACCGCCAATAAACTTCCATTCTAGTTGAGCCATGAGGCCTAAGTGATTCGAAATAACAAGTATACAAACCACAATTTATAATTGTTAATTAGACATAGGTAAAAAGTCCTTAGATTTGAATATCTATGGCTTATAAGCCTCTTTATAATTTGACCTCTATCTACTCCAGCATCTTCAGTCTATAGATTTTAAGGCCACAGTTCTTTCATCTAGGAATCCTTTACCTGTCCTCATTTGGTCTTCTTGGATAATTCCTAACTGACCTTTGTTCTAACTTAAGTGTCACATTTTCTATTAACCTTTTTTACACTTGTGTACAATTTTGGTCTACACTACACTACATTAATAGATGTTTGCTTTATTTACTATCACACTAAATTGGCAGATGGCACTTTACAGTTGAAATTCTTCTTTTTGAATAATTTCTCTAAAAATTACTAGACAAATGACCATGGTCAAGTTAGCTAAACTCTTTATGCCTTGGTTAATGCATCTATAAAATGAAATCTAAAGTTCTACCAAAATCTTAATGTCAGCAAGAGATTATATTGACTAAGACTAGGGTAGTAAACAATAACAGTAAACTTTGTTGAGTGTTTATTATATCTCAGACGACATTTTAAACTCTTACATATATTAACACAAATCCAATATCATTTGTGTTGTTATTTTCCACATATCATAATCAAGAAATCTTATGGACAGAGGATTTTTAAAGTTATGTGGCAGGATATGATTTTAAGCAAGATAGGGTTGCTACAGAGTCTACACCCTACAAAAATTCTGATTTTCTAAATATGATATAAAATACACTGGGAGATATATAAAATAAAGTACAAATGGTAGCAAATATTGAACTTTTTGTAATCCATGTTCAGAGAGTTAACTTAAAGGTAACATATTGTTTCCTTCTTTTGGTTTTCATGAATGAGAAAATGCTGCCTTCCATTTAAAGAAGCAACATTTATTTCTAATTCTATTCTGAGCTCATGAAATTGCATGATGTTTCACCAGTTAGAAAGTAAACACACTTTTATGCTTGAACATGATCAGGCTTGAAAAGTCCAATCTTCTGATTTCTTAATAGGCATCATTGGATGGTTTATAAATTCAATCTATTGTAATGAGTTCACTGAGGGAAATTATGTTGTTTAATATTATCTAATCTGAACTAAGAGGTTCATCAATAGAGCCATTTTGCAAATCAATTATGCTATGCTTTATGTAATCATGTAAATTGCTGTTGTATCTATCCATTTTATTCAGTGAATGATATTTAAAGTAATTCTGCACTTGTTGTCAAGATTTAAATTACAAGGGCATTTAGCAGTTGTCTTATGGTAGATGTCAAATAAACAAAAGTTATCAGGCACATTTAGAAACCACTTATATACCAAACTATTTAGTCTCATCTTAAGGTAAAGTTAATTTTATAAGGCATGATAAAGAATAAATACTTACCTTTGAGCACAGGACTTGATGTGGGAACACACTGATTACTTTCTCAAAAAATTTGATTAGATAATTTTACAATGCTTAAGATGTCAAACAAAGAAATACTATTGAACTCTCTGCCACTTTATGGAAACATATAAAGCAGACTGGAGCTTAACACCACTCCAGTGAGGTCAACTATATATGTGTACATAATACTGGGAGGTTATATATTTATATATTGAATATTTATATTATATGGTTCTCTATGCTCCTGTGAAGCTTATGATATAGACCATCACCTGACTTTAATATCATTCTAATTTTTAAACTCCTTATCACAGAGACATATTTCTATTTGTAAAATTGACGACCCAATGTTTAATTATGGAAACAATTGTACAAATGCCCAAAACACAGATTTTGGCTACCAAATCAAGCACAGTTTTCTTTCCATCCATATAATTTCCCAAATAAGTCCACCTACTATAATATAACAAAGCCATATATAATTGAGCTAACTTTTGAAGAGCTGGGGTAAGAGAATTGCACATAGAGAAAAAAAATGTGTGAAGTCTATGAATGGGAAAGGACTTGGAGCAATAAAATAAAAAGAATCTCATGCATGTAGGTTTTGGGGGGTATTAGTGAACCAGAAGGTGTGGGATAGAGATGAGGTCAGAAAATCATTGTGAAAAGTTGCGATTGATCCTGTTGGCCATGGTAAGGAATTGGACTTTATTTTAAAAAGAGAAGTTATCTGAAGATTTTTTAAAGTGAGAGTAGTGTGCAATGATTTAGGATTTAAAAATCTAACTAGTCTAGCTGCAGAGAGTAGCTAGAAAAGAAGAAATATTTCAAAAATATTTTGGAATAATAAACAATAAAACTTCTTATGGATTTGATGTTAAAGATGAGAAGAAAAGGAGAACTTAATAAAGATGGGTCTTAGTCTGTGTCAACTGGATGGGTAGTTGGCCAAATTACTGGAATGAGAAAGTCTTCAGAAAAAATGGATTTTGGTCAGAGCTAGGGATTAAGACGTAGGTTTTGGATAAATGTGTGAGATGCTTCTTAAACACCGATATGCAAGGAACTCTCCCTCTTGACAGATTTTATAAGAAAAGACCATCTTCACTACCATGATCTTTAGATGGAGCTGTAACTAGTTTTCCCTCTCACCTTGGCATTTTTCAAACTGCTTTAGAAATTCACTTTCATCAACCTTAACTTCCTGGTCTGCAACAATTTCTAATCCAAGGTATTTGCCAAGTATTCATAAAGAGATGAACATCTTTTCATTTTTGCAAAACTTCTTATATATTTTTAGTACAGCATTTCTAATATTAATATAACATTTTAAAATACTTTAAGGGTGCCTTCAAGATGGCAGAGGAGTAAGACGTGGATATCACCTTCCTCCCCACAAATACATCAAAAATACATTTACATGTGGAACAACTCCTGCAGAACACCTACTGAATGCTGGCAGAAGACCTCAGACTTCCCAAAAGGCAAGAAACTCCCTGCATACCTGGATAGGGGGAAAAAAAAGGAAAAACAGAGACAAAAGAATAGGGAAAGGGCCTGCACCTTGAGGAGGGAGCTGTGAAGGAGGAGAAGTTAACATACATTAGGAAGCCCCTTCACTGGTGGAGAAGGGGGGTGGGTGGGGTGGAAGCTTCAGAGCCATGGAGGAGAGCACAGCAACAGGTGTGCAGAGAGCAAAGTGGAGAGATTCCTGCACAGAGGATCACTGCCAACCAGCACTCACCAGCCTGAGAGGCTTGTCTATTTACCCTCTGGGGTGGGTGGAGGCTGGAAGCTGAGGCTCTGGCTTTGGAATTCAGACCCCAGGGACAGGACTGGGGTTGGCTGCATGAACACAGCCTGAAGGGGGCTAGTGCACCAAAGCTAGCCGGGATCGAGTCTGGGAAAAACTTTGGACCTGCCTAAGAGGCAAGAGACCATTGTTTTGGGGTGCGCGAGGAGATGGGATTCAGAGCACCACCTAAACAAGCTCCAGGGATGGGCTCAAGCCACAACTATCAGCATGGCCCCCAGAGACAGGCATGAAATGCTAGGGCTGATGCTGCAGCCACCAAGAAGCCTGTGTGCAAGCACAGGTCACTATCCAAACCTCCCCTCCTGGGAGCCTGTGCAGCCCACCACTGCCAAGGTCCCATGATCCAGGGACAGCTTCCCCAGGAGAACACACGGCACACCTCAGGCTGTTGCAATGTCACACCAGCCGCTGTCGCCAGAGGCCAGCCCTGCATTCCGTACCCCTCCCTCCCCCTTGAGTGAGCCAGACCCCCTAATCAGACACTCTTTAAACCTGTCTTGTCTGGGTGGGGAACAGACACCTTCTGGGGACCTACAGGCAGAGGAGGGGCCAAATCAAGATCTAAATCCCAGGAGCTGTGCAAACAAAGAAGAGAAAAGGAAATTTCTCCCAGCAGCCTCAGAAGCAGCAGATTAAATCTCCACAATCAACTTGATGTACCCTGCATCTGTGGAATGCCTGAAAAGACAACAAATCATCCCAAAACTGAGGCAGTGGACTTTGGGAGCAACTGTAGACTTGGGGTTTGCTTTCTGGATTTAATTTTTTTCTGGTTTTATGTTTATCTTGTTTAGTATTTAGAGCTTATTATCACTGGTAGATTTGTTTATTGATTTGGTTGCTCTCTTCCTTTTTAATTTATTTATTTTATATATATATATATATATATATATATATTTCCTTATTCTCTTTTTGTGAATGTGTATGTGTATGCTTCCTTGTGTGATTTTGTCTGCATAGCTTGGCTTCTGCAATTTGTCCCAGGATTCTGACTGTCCATTTTTGGGGTTTTTTTTTAGTATACTTTGTAGAACTTGTTATCATTGATGGATTTCTTTTTTGGTTCGGTTGCTGTCTTCTTTCTTTCTCTACTTTTTTTTCATTACTTTTTAATTTTTTTAAATATTTTTTTTCTATTTTATAACATTATTTTATTTTATTATTCTTTCTTTCTTTCTTTCTTTCTTTCTTTCTTTCGTTCTTTCTTTCTTTCTTTCTTTCTTTCTTTGTTTTTCTCCCTTTTCTTCAGAGCCATGTGGCTGACAGGGTCTTGGTACTCTGGCCCGGTGTAAGGCCTGAGTCTCTGAGGTGGGAGAGCTAAGTTTAGGACATTGGTCCACCAGAGACCTCCCTACCCCATGTAATATCAAATGGCAAAAGCTCTCCCAGAGATCTCCATCTCAACACTAAGACTCACCTCCACTCAACGACCACCAAGCTACAGTGCTGGACACCCCATGCCAAACAAATAGCAAGGCAAGAACAACACCCCACATATTAGCAGAGAGGCTGCATAAAATCATAATAAGTTCACAGACACCCCAATCAACACCACCGGATGTGGTCCTGCCCACCAGAAAGACAATATCCAGCCACATCCAGCAGAACACAGACACCAGTCCCTCACTACCAGGAAGCCTAAACAACCCACTGAACCAACCTTACCCACTGGGAGAAGACACCCAAAACAATGGGAACTACAAACCTGCAGCCTGTGAAATGGAGACCCCAAACACAGTAAGTTAAGCAAAATGAGAGACAGAAAAATACACAGCAGATGAAGGAGCAAGGTAAAAATGCACCAGACCAAAAAGATGAAGAAAAAATAGGTAGTCTACCTCAAAAAAATTCAGAATAATGATACTAAAGAGGATCCAAAATCTTGGAAATAGAATGGAGAAAATGCAAGAAACGTTGAACAAGGACCTAGAAGAACAAAAGGACAAACAAAAAATTATGAAAAACACAATATATGAAATAAAAATTCTCTAGATGGAATCAATAGCAGAATAACTGAGTCAGAAGAACAGATAAGTGATCTGGAAGATAAAATAGTGGAAATAACTACTTCAGAACAGAATAACGAAAAAATAATGAAAATAATTAAGGACAGTCTCAGATTTCTGAGACAACATTAAACACACAGAAATTTGAATTATAGGGGTCCCAGAGGAAGAAGAGAAAACAAAAGAGACTGAGAAAATATTTGAAGAGATTATAGTTGAAAACTTCCCTAATATGGGGAGGGAAATAGTCAATCAAGTCTGGGAAGCACAGAGAGTCCCATACAGGATAAATCCAAGGAGAAACATGCCAAGGCACATATTAATCAAACAATCAAAAATTAAATACAAAGAAAAAAGATTAAAAGCAGCAAGGGAAAGCAACAAATAACATACAAGGGAATCCCTATGACGTTAACAGCTGATCTCTCAGCAGAAACTCTGCAAGCTTAAAGTGATGAAACGGAAAATCCCACAACCAAGATTACTCTACCAAGTAAGGATCTCATTCAGACTTGACAGAGAAATTAAAACCTTTGAAGAGAAGCAAAAGTTAAGAGAATTCAGTGCCACCAAACCAGCTCTACAACAAATGCTAAAGGAACTTCTCTAGGCAGGAAACACAAGAGAAAAAAAGACTTAGAATAATAAACTCGAAACAATTAAGAAAACAGTAATAGGAGCATACATATCGGTAAATATCTTAAATGTAAATGGATTAAATGCTCCAAGCAAAGGACAGAGACTGGCTGAATGGATACAAAAACAAGACCCATACATATGCTGTCTAAAAAAGACCCACTTCAGACCTAGGGCCACATACAGACTGAAAGTGAAGGGGTGGAAAAGGATAGTCCATGCAAATGGAAATCAAAAGAAAGCTGGAGTAGCAATTCTCATATCAGACAAAACAGACTTTAAAATAAAGACTATTATAAGAGACAAAGAAGGACAATACATAATGATCAAGGGATCAATCCAAGAAGAAGATATAACTATTGTAAATATTTATGAACCCAACATAGGAGCACCTCAGTACATAAGGCAAAAGCTAACAACCATAAATGGGAAATGGACAGTAACACAATCATAGTAGGGGACTTTAACACTCCAGTTTCACCAATGGACAGATCATCCAAAATGAAAATAAATAAGGAAATGCAAGCTTTAAATGATATGTTAAACAAAATGGACTTAACTGATATTTATAGGATATTCCATACAAAAAGAGTGGATTACACTTTCTTCTCAGGTGCTCATGGAACATTCTCCAGGATAGATCATATCTTGGGTCACAAATCAAGCCTTTGTAAATTTAAGAAAATTAAAATTGTATCAAGTATCTTTTCTGACCACAACACTATGAGACTAGATATCAATTACAGGAAAAAATTCTGTAAAAAATACAAGCACATGGAGGCTAAACAATACACTACTAAGTAACCAAGAGATCACTGAAGAAATCAAAGAGGAAAAAAAATACCTACAAAAAAGTGACAATGACAACATGACCACCCAAAACCTATGGGATGAAGCAAAAGCTGTTCTAAGAGGGAAGTTTATAGCAACACAATACTACCTCAAGAAACAAGAAACATATCAAATAACAACCTAACCTTACACCTAAAGTAATTAGAGAAAGATGAAGAAAAAAACCCTAAAGTTAGCAGAAGGAAAGAAATCATAAAGATCAGAGCAGAAATAAATGAAAATGAAATGAAGGAAATGATAGCAAAGATCAATAAAACTAAAAGCTGGTTCTTTAAGAAGGTAAACAAAATTGATAAACCATTAGTCAGACTCATCAAGAAAAAAGGGAGAAAACTCAAATCAGTAGAATTAGAAATGAAAAAGGAGAAGTAACAACTGACCCTGAAGAAATACAAAGGATAATGAGAGATTACTACAAGCAACTGTATGCCAATATAATGGAACCCTGGAAGAAATACACAAATTCTTAGAAAAGTGTAACCTTCTGAGACTGAACCAGGAAGAAATAGAAAATATAAACAGACCAATCACAAGCACTGAAACTGAAACTGTGATTAAAAATCCTCCAACAAACAAAAACCCAGGACCAGATGGCTTTATAGGCAAATACTGTCAAACATTTAGAGAAGAGCTAACACCTATCCTTCTCAGTCTCTTCCAAAATATAGCAGAGGGAGGAACACTCCTAAAATCATTCTATGAGGCCACCGTCACCCTGATACCAAAACCAGACAAAGATGTCACAAAAAAGAATACTACAGGCCAATATCACTGATGAACATAGATGGAAAAATCCTCAACAAAATCCTAGCAAACAGAATCCAACAGCACATTAAAAGGATCATACACCATGATCAAGTGGGGTTTATGCCAGGAGTTCAAGGAGTCTTCAATATACACAAATCAATCAATGTGATAAACCATATGATAATCTCAATAGATGCAGAAAAAGATTGTGACAAAATTCAACACCCATTTATGATAAAAACCCTCTAGAAAGTAGGCATAGAGGGAACTTACCTTAACATAATAAAGGCCATAAATGAAAAACCCACAGCAAACATCGTTCTCAATGGTGAAAAACTGAAACCATTTCCTCTAATATCAGGAACAAGAACTAATGATGAAAAATATGAAAGAGAAATTAAGGAAACACTCCCTTTTACCACTTCAACAAAAAGAATAAAATACCTAGGAATAAACCTACCTAAGGAGACAAAAGACCTGTATGCACAGAACTATAAGACACTGATGAAAGAAATAAAAGGTGATACAAACAGATGGAGAGATATACCATGTTCTTGGATTGGGAGAATCAACATTGTGAAAATAACTATACTATCCAAAGCAATCTACAGAGTCAATGCAATCCCTATCAAACTACCAATGGCATTTTTCACAGAACTAGAACAAAAATTTTCGGAATTTGTATGTAAACACAAAAGACCCCGAGTCGACAAAGCAGTCTTGAGAAAGAAAAATGGAGTGGAGGATTCAGGCTCCCTGACTTCAGACTATACTACAAAGCTACAGTAATCAAGACAGTTTGGTACTGGCACAAAGATATAAATATAGATCATGGAACAGGATAGAAAGACCAGAGATAAACCCACGCACATATGGTTACCTTATCTTTGATAAAAGAGGCAGGAATATACAATGGAGAAAAGACAGCCTCTTCAATAATTGGTGCTGGGAAAACTGGACAGCTACATATAAAAGAATGAAATTAGAACACTCCCTAGCACCATACACAAAAATAAACGCAAAATGGATTAAAGACCTACATGTAAGGCCAGACACTATAAAACTCTTAGAGGAAAACCTAACAGAACACTCTATGACATAAATCACAACAAGATCCTTTTTGACCCACCTCCGTGAGAAATGGAAATAAAAGCAAAAATAAACAAATGGGACCTAATGAAACTTAAAAATTTTTGCACAGCAAAGGAAACCATAAACAAGATGAAAAGACAACCTTCAAAATGGTAGAAAATAATTGCAAAGGAATAAACGGACAAAGGATTAATCTCCAAAATACATGAACAACTCATGCAGTTCAATATCAAAAAACAAACAACCCAATCCCAAAATGGAAAGAAGACCTAAATAGACATTTCTCCAAAGAAGATATACAGATGGCCACAAACACAAGAAAGGATGCTCAACATCACTAATCTTAGAGAAATGCAAATCAAAACTACAATGAGGTATCACCTCACACCGATCAGAATGTCCATCATCAAAAATCTACAAACAGTAAATGCTGGAGAGCGTGTGGAGAAAAGGGAACCCTCTTGCACTGTTGGTGGGAATGTAAATTGATACAGCCACTATGGAGAACAGTATGGAGGTTCCTCAAAAAACTAAAAATAGAACTACTATATGACCCAGCAATCCCACTCCTGGGCATATACCCTGAGAAAACCATAATTCAAAAAAATTGACATACCACAATGTTTATTGCAGCTCTATTTACAGTAGCCAGGACATGGAAGCAACCTAAGTGTCCATCAACAGATAAATGGATAAAGAAGATGTGGAACATATATAAAATGGAATATTACTCAGCCATAAAAAGAAATGAAATTGAGTTATTTGTAGTGAGGTGGATGGACCTAGAGACTGTCATACAGAGTGAAGTAAGTCAGAAAGAGAAAAAAAAATACTGTATGCTAACACATATATATATAATCTAAAAAAAAAAAATGGTTCTGAAGAACCTAGGAGCAGGAAAGCAATCAAGACACAGACATAGAGAATGGACTTGAGGACAAGGGAAGAGGGAAGGGTAAGCTGGGAAGAACTGGAGAGTGGCATGGACATATATATACTACTAAATGTAAAATAGATAGCTAGTGGGAAGCAGCCGCATAGCACAGGGAGATAAGCTCCGTGCTTTGTGACCACCTAGAGGGGTGGATAGAAGGGTGGGAAAGAGACTTAAGAGGGAGGAGATATGGGATGTATGTATATGCATAGCTGAATCACTTTGTTATAGAGCAGAAACTAACACAC
>NC_041224.1:163161195-163242114 GCF_002837175.3 Physeter macrocephalus
GAACATATATAAAATGGAATATTACTCAGCCATAAAAAGAAATGAAATTGAGTTATTTGTAGTGAGGTGGATGGACCTAGAGACTGTCATACAGAGTGAAGTAAGTCAGAAAGAGAAAAAAAAATACTGTATGCTAACACATATATATATAATCTAAAAAAAAAAAATGGTTCTGAAGAACCTAGGAGCAGGAAAGCAATCAAGACACAGACATAGAGAATGGACTTGAGGACAAGGGAAGAGGGAAGGGTAAGCTGGGAAGAACTGGAGAGTGGCATGGACATATATATACTACTAAATGTAAAATAGATAGCTAGTGGGAAGCAGCCGCATAGCACAGGGAGATAAGCTCCGTGCTTTGTGACCACCTAGAGGGGTGGATAGAAGGGTGGGAAAGAGACTTAAGAGGGAGGAGATAT
The DNA here is from genome assembly GCF_002837175.3 of Physeter macrocephalus. Taxonomy (NCBI): domain Eukaryota; kingdom Metazoa; phylum Chordata; class Mammalia; order Artiodactyla; family Physeteridae; genus Physeter; species Physeter macrocephalus. The sequence continues at coordinate 163,161,615 of NC_041224.1, forward strand.
GGGATGTATGTATATGCATAGCTGAATCACTTTGTTATAGAGCAGAAACTAACACACTAGTGTAAGCAATTATATACCAATAAAGATGTTAAAAATAATTAAGTAAATAAATAAAAAAAATAAAATAGTTATTACACTCTTTTAAAACTCAATTTCTTTCCAACCTTTCCATACAACTTCTTAACTTGCCAACAAACTCTGATAACACACTATATTGGTCTTACCTGTATAAAAATGAGTTATTTTTAATAAAATTAAAAAAAATAACTTCATTATATACTTGTCTCATTGTTGCATGTGAGTCAGTTTTGTATCCATATTTATTTTCAATTCAGTAATTACAGGAATAGAGTTGTATTCTCTTTATAGCATCTATAAAATTGAGCCTCTGGTAAATAATAGGTACTCAATATTTGCTGAATTAAGTTGAACCTCCACTCTACAAAGACAGACAAATATCTAATGGAGAGAGACATCCTTTGAAGTAAATATTTGGACAAACTTTTGCACAGTACGTATACATTTACCTAATGAATTTCTTCTTTATTTTATTTCTATATTCTATTGTTCTTGTCAACTTGTTTTGTTGTTAAAGTTGTCAGGAGAGTTTTATTTTTAGAATATAGTTGCACAGCTTAAAGGTCTACTTGATTTTAATTTTCATAAATTCTTTCATGAATAACTTTAGAAATTTTAGCCAAATAAATAAAATATGCTACTATTTCTTTTCTGTTTCCTAAATGAAAATAATGGGGAAATAGGTAAAACATAGCACAGAGCCACTTTTATTAGATGATTCTTGCATATTTGTGAATGTTTATATATTTTGGTTAATGAATCTTATTTCCTTAGAAAGCACTTTTCTAGAAAGCAGGATTTGGGTAGTAGGTCACTGAGTGCTAAGAGAACTAAAAAGTCAACACCAAAATAGATTTTTCAAACTATTAAATTAAAATGAGTCCTGCACTGGCAAGTGGGAAAATTACACACCGTGAAATCTCAGTAATTTTTACTTAAAGCCTAAAATTTTATGTTAACATAGTAAAAAACAAATAAAATGACCAATAATATATATAATTAGTTTATTTTTTGAGATAGATGTCAATTTATAGGTATTGAGTTTTCACATGTCTATTTTGTGCTGTTTATTAATAGGTGAAAGAATAGCACAACATGTTTTAACTTTTCCTGCAGAACAGCAATTTGTAATCTGGGAAATCCTACCCTATTTTTTCCATACCTGTAAATTGATCAAAGCATGATGATGACTTTTCAAATGACTTACAATTTAATCGAGGTTATTAAAGTTTGTATTTATCATAATTGATACATAATTCTAATGACAGTATAATTTGATACAATACAGTTGACTTCAAACTTGAACTTACTTGCTTTTATCTTTCTTCAGGATTTCCCCCAGTTTCTGGTAGAAAAGGTGATATTTGTGCTTACTCTCCACTTCTCTATGGAAATTTAACATCTTTGATTTTTTTCAGAAAAAAGTGCTGTGACTACTAATAGAAGTAATTTCTTGAAATGTAAAGTTAATATTAATTTAATATGATACTCAGAGAAACTTCTCATTTTCCTCTAAATTTTTATTTTTCAAAAATACGTAGTACCTATTTGCTTTGTAGTGCCTATTTGCTTTGTAATGTGGTAATTAAGTCCTTCTCTCTCTCTCTCTCTCTCTGTGTCTCTCTCTCTCTGTCTCTCTCTGTCTCTCTCTGTCTCTCTCTCTCTCTCTCTCTCTCACACACACACACACACACATTCTCTATCCAAAAGAAAGTATTTATATTTTTCCCTGAAATTACAGTAGGTTATCTTTCCTAAAATTGATGTCTGTGGACCTCATATCCTCCTTTTTTAATTTTATAACACTTTGTTTACATGCTACATTTGGAATGAGTGAAAAAAAACTTCTTAAATTTATAACTTAATTTTACATTTTTCTTCTTTATTTTTATTCACTTACAGAAGGATTTCTATTTACCAGATTTATCTAACTTTATTTTTTTTAAGCTGTACTGAAACATATTATAATGGGTTCATATGAAAGGATCAGTGAAAAAACGTCTAAGTATGATGTGCTGTCTGCTTTAATGTGAACAATTTGATTGAAGAGAAAGTTCAGAATTCAGTAAAATAGCTATAGCAGGATAAACTCTTACTGAACTTGGAAAGAATGTACTGTATGAGAAGTGTTGGTCTATGAGTAAAAGAACAACTACTTGGCATACATGAGAATTCTTGATAGTAGAAGAAACAAACTAGAGATAGGTCAAGGCCTTTTCTTGGCTGTACCTTATACAAGCATCTAATAGACAATGCTCAAGAGGATCCTCATTACATCTATTTCCAAGGGAAATCACACAAAGACCATAGAGAACTTGACAGACAAGAAGCAGAGTTCTTGTACAACATGAGAGATTTAAGAAGTCCTAGTTGTTGTAAAGACCATTTAGTAGTTGAGTGTGACGTTTGGGAGAAGGCACAGAAATAGAATCATGGTGATCTTAAAGACCCTATTACTAACTTTCAGTGTGACAAAGTCAATTAGCATTATTGCATTTTAATGTCTTCATTCTTTAAATTGGTTCCATCTAACCATGCTACTTATGCATTGGGTTATTCTGAGGAGCAACTTACTTTAATTTACCTAATGGTGGTTTTTAAAGTATAGTGCCATTGCATATATGCTTTTTGCAGATAATTTTATTAGCTATGTATTAAAAAGTAAAGACTATGAGCTGTGATGGGGAAGTAAAGTGACAAAACAAGAGGGTCAAATAAAGAATAAAGCCACAAACAAGTATGACATGTTCATGGATGGTCATGAAGGAGACATAATAGGAAGAATGGGCGAGAAGACTTTGAAATATAGAATATCAGTTCAGAGTGGACTTTGAATGTTAGGCACAGTCGCTCACATTTCAAAACATGTGTAATAAGAAGCTCCATATCTATTTATGGAATCACACTAGAAAGTAAATCTTTTATGAGCACCCTAGTTTAAAAAAATAAAACTTTAAATTTATTTCTATATATTTAAAAAATGTAAGTTTTGTGTATTATTTTAATGGTATTATTGACTTGCTGTCCAGAAGACTTTACCTAGTTGTGATGATGAACTTTGTCTAAATGCTTCAGCGTCTTGCAATTTCTTATGATTATTTGCATTCATTTGTGATGAGGGTAGCTAGAGTTTGGAGTGCAATCTGTTTCCATGGAGCAAAGCAAAGCTGATTGACCTTTAATGCAATTAAACCTGTGAGTTTGCCTCATTAGTCACATTTTAAACTAAATGAGCTGTTATATTTACCTAACATAATTACCTTGTAGTCCACATTTTAGAGTAAATAAGGTATAGCCAACTTTATAAGATTATTTCATGCAATAAATTCCTATCTCAAAATAATTAATTGTAAAGATTATTACACATTTTGGTTTTATATGATTTTCTCATCCAAAACATTTAGAAAATCTGCACTACATGGAATGCAGTTTGAAAGATCTAAATATCTTTTGGAAAAGGACCATCTTATTTTAGTAAACATAAGAATTATAATAGTAAGTATCAGTAATGTAAACATCCAAGCAGCTTACATTTTCTCTTTCAAAGTCAATATAGTCAACTGCAGATGAGCTGAGAATTTGGTAAATACTTCTATAAGTACACTAATACTTCTGACATGTGCGTTGGGTAAATGATGGGTCATATAATTAAATGCATAACCTCATGAGTAAGAGCTATTATGTAGTAAAATTTTGAAACAAGTAGAATATAGTAAAGGTAACATAAATGCCATGCTGAAACCAAACATTAATATGTATTAATATTTATTAACTGACTGAAAGGGTAATAAAATAACGGCCATTTATTGATTAGCAACTACGTCTCTGACAATGTACTAGGGTCTTCACCTGCAAATAACGCAAATAATTTAGGAGGGGGTCAATTGCCACATTTTATAGATAAGCAGTCTCCGGAAGGTGACGAATTCTCATAGCCTCAGCTAGTCAGTGAATGACAGAGTCAAAATTCATACGCAGACATGGTGAATCCAAGTTCAAAATTCTTACCATTTTGATATGTTTTTTCAGAGTCAAAGGTGTAGCATTCACATTATTAAAATGAGTAAATACAAAAGTGCTTGTATTTATTATATATACTTAGTAATATATAAATTAACTGTAACATGTATCTATTGGTATATATATATATGCAAAAATAATACATTTTATCAGGAAAAATGGCACTCAAATTGCAGATGATTTTGGCTTGGGGAAGCAAACCAGAAGCCACATGTACCTGGGGCCAACTCTTCTCACCTGGTTATGAGCAGATTATTTCTGCTTTTTATGTTTCATATATTTTGTCACATAATATTTTAGTTGTAAAGAGAGTGTACATACTGACTCTATCACTAACTACCTATTTTGTCTTAGGTGAGTTTCATTAATATTTCTTCATCTGAAAATTGGGCATATTCAAAGCATTAATCTGGAGGCTGTTGTGAGGATTAAACAATATAACCCAGCAGAGTGCTTAGAAAGTACCAGCCACAAAGTAAGTGCTCCAAAAAGCAACTAATTTTTATTATCATAATATATTATAATTCTATATCATTTACTATTACATTATACTCTGATAAAATAACCACTATATATAAATATACTTATGTAATATATTTATACTTTTATTCTAAAAATGAGTGAATATTAATCTCCATGTTTCAACTAATTTTCAATCTGATTAATTGATATACAAAATTCTTATTTTCACCCATTTCTTCAATGCTTAGCTTTGTAAAAATATTCTAAGAAAATACCTAGTGTACAGATTATTAAGTATAGTGTAAAATGTTTCTGAAATGTGCAAACTAAAAAGTCATTATTATAATCTAGGTGAAAAAATATATATAAAATCTTGATTGTTTTTAGAGTTACTGTACAATAGCATCGTCTGACAAGAATTGTTTCTTTTATTATATGTAGTTACTTTCAACAATAGAAGAATAAGAAAAAACAGTATAGTATTTTGACTCAGCCATTACTATGGAAAAGTTTAAATTTGTTTAAGTTCAGGGGGAACAAAATTCACTCATAATTCCATGAGCTATGCAACAGAGGATAATCATTTCTCTTATCAAAATCCAATAAGTGTATTTTTATGTTTAAGACACATCGAGTATATATATATATATATATATATATTTTAATTCCTAAGAATTCAGAACCCAAACCTTCATTCATTCAGTACGTTTCCTGGGACTACTGCTTAGGGCAGGTTGAACACGGCAATGGGTGCTCACAGCCCGGGGCAGCTGGAGTATTCATGCTGTCAAGTAAGTCCACAAAAACAGAGAATTACAAACTTTTATAACCCTGAAGTGTTACAAGCAGCAGGTGTTAAACAAAAATAGTACAGCTATGGAAAAGTATAATAGAAGGGACTGATCGGATCATGGTTTAGTAAGTACAGGCCAACATGAAAACATACCGGCCATTCTTTGTGGGTAAAATGAAGAATTGCTCTGATTATCAATTGGGGAGGTTTGGCTAACTGGCCATCTGAGTCCATTCAGGCTGCTGTAACAAAATACCACAGACTGGGTGGCTCATAAACAATGAAACTTATTTCTCACACATTCTGGAGGCTGGGATGTTTGAGATCAAGGTGCTAGCAGATGCAGTGTGGTGGTTGATAAGGTCTCCCTTGTTCATAGATAGGGCCTTCTTTCTCTGTCCTCACATAGTGGAAGACAAGGGGATCTCTGTGGGGTCTCTATAGACACCAATCCCCACCTCCTAATACCATCATGTGTGGGGTTAGGATTTTAACACATGAACTTTTTTTTGCAAGGGGCAGGGTGGGCACAGACATTCAGACTACAGTATTCGTTTCAGATAACTTTTTTAACCAAAATTTCTCCACCTTAGAACTACTGAACTTTGGGGTCCAATGGTCCTTGGTTGTGAGGGCTGTGTGGGATGTTTACCAGCATTGTTTGACTCTACCCACCAGATGTCAGTACTTCCTAGTTATAACAACCACAAATGTCTCCAGATATTGCCAAATGTCCTTTGGGGGCAAAATCCTCTCCCTCTCCCAACACACACGCACCAAATAAGATTTATTCCTCTGAAATAACAGAATATAACTTACAATAATTGAAATCAATAGGATTTAATTTGCTCACCTACGAACAGGCTGCTGCTCCCATTGGTTCAGAAGCTTGTCTCTGCCAGGATGGGGGCTCTAAGATTCTCTTGCATTTTCTCTCCTTCTTATAGGGTGACTACTTTAGCATCAAGCATTGTGTCCACAACTGAGGGGAATAAAAAAGTAAGTGAAGCAAGATGCAGTTGTGCCTGTCTCTTTTTATCAGGAAAGGCAATGTTTTCTCTTCTCTTGCACACCAGCAGACTTGAGTTCATCTCTCAAGGGTGAGAACTGGGTCCCACAGTCATTCCTAGTCGCCAGAGAAACTGAATAAGTGTCTTTCCCACATCTCTATGATGGATGGAGGATGAGAAGAAAGGCTTTAGCAGTGCTGCCCATGGTCTCTGAACACTTAGAGATAAAAGAAACTAAAAATATTTTATAAGCTATAAAGTATGGGACAGGGCTTCTCTGGTGGCACAGTGGTTAAGAATTTGCCTGCCAATGCAGGGGATAGGGGCGCAAGCCCTGGTCTGGGAAGATCCCACATGCTGCGGAGCAACTAAGCCCATGCACCACAACTGCTGAGCCTGCACTCCAGCCCGCGAGCCACAACTACTGAGCTCAAGTGCCACAGCTGCTGAAGTCCAAGTGCCTAGAGCCCGTGCTCTGCAACAGGAGAGGCCACCGCAGGGAGAGGCCCATGCACTGCAGCAAAGAGTGGTCCCCTCTTGCTGCAACTAGAGAAAGCCTGCACGCAGCAACGAAGGTCCAAAGCAGCCAAAAATAAATAAATGAATAAATGAAAATTGAAAAAAATAAAATAAAGTATGCTAGGGAGATAATGTATTATTTAGAGTGTTCTTAAGTATTATTGCTACTATTTTGCTATAAATGATTTAATTTTGAACTTGTTTCCAGATTTCTACCAATTTTTTTCAAATTGATTTTTATCAATTTCTCTTACAAAAATTCATTATATCCTGAAGCAGTTGGTATCCTTTAACCACATCCACCCAGATGAAATGTCATCTCCTGAAATCTGAATCTTCACCATTATCCCTTCTCATTTTTATCACCTATTTCACACTTATCATTTTGACTTTACAAGGATATACATTTTTATTTCCCTCATTGCCAATGTATTAAGCACTTAAATAGCAAAAATGTCTTCTCACATATTGAAGTTTATGGCCTATCACATAGTAACTGATCAATATTATCTATGGGATAAATACATAAATGGTAAAGTCTAGGAAAAAAGTATGCTTCATTGATAATCTTAGTAGGAATCTTCTTTTTTTAAAGGTATATATTCTATTTCTTAAGAAGAACATGGCATCTCTATGTTGATTCCTAATGGTACTACTTTATGAAATCAAAAGCTCTTCATACAATATCAGATCATAAAACAATACAAAGTGCAGAAAAAAAAAAACAAGCAAACAAAGTTACAAGTAGACAGAGAATGTTCTGTGATCCATTAGTGCTTTCCTCATTAAAGACAAAAAGGAGATCTGGAAATATGCAAACACTCTCCTCCCCAGAAGGAAACATTTTGTCAGATAAAGCAACAACTTAGAATGTATATAAAAGATTAATGCTTCCCCCAGCCTTCACCACTCAGCATTCTCTCTCACCCTTTATGGAGCAATGGAAAAAAAGTGAGCAATAAACCAGTCAAAGGAACTCTGTGAGATGTAATAAAAATATTTCTGAATTCCTGATTCCTGTTTTCTTTTTTTGGAGAAAAGACAAAGGTTTCCTTTCAGGTGTGTAGCCCTTGTGTCCCACTCTTAGGTTTGTCATACAAACTCTGGTGCTAATTTGAGGAGCAGGAACAGTCTCTGCTGGAATTAAGGTGTTGACAGGAAAATATTTTGTAGAAATGAGTCTTTGTCTGGTAGGTTTTCTACCGTTGCCTCTCTTCTCCCAAGAGGAAATGCCATGAGGCCATGAACATGGAAATAAAAAAAGAAGAGGAAAAAATTCTTTCTTCAGTAATTTTTATTTTTGGTCCTGTTGGATGTTCTTGCAATATACCAGAAACACACATCCCCCGCTTCCCTGCTGAACCTCTGGCCAGCAGATGTCTGAACAAAAAGCATCTGAGCACAAGGGAAGCTTCCCAGGGTTCTCAGAAGTTCTCTCCTCCAAGGTAGGTTCTTAGAGAAAAAAAAGATTACAGTCCACTTATATGTTCTGGTATATTCTGGTGTAGAACCTTGTCAAAGTGCAGGTCTGTAACAACACATCTGACATTAATAAATTTAACATAAAAGGAGAACTAACCCTGGGCATTGATTTTCAATCCATTTGTTCTGCTCTGAACACACAAGACTGACAAAACTTACATGAAGTACACCGGCTGAAGCCAGGTCAATATCCAGTGAGAGAGAAATATAACTAGAAATAATCTTGATTCATCTTTATTTAAGAAAATATATGGAATTTGGAATTTTTGATGTTTTAGTAACAAATCACGTGTAGTTTACCACACTGTTACATGGCACATCAGTGGGTTGTGAGACCTGGGTAAGAATTGCTAATATAGAGCATGGTATCTTGGAGCAACTCTGTAAAATATGCTGTAGAAAATGTTTCTTGAAACCACGGTTGACCTGGGAAATTCCTAATGCCAGCCCCTGCATCATGCATTCATTGTAAAGAAGGTCAAAGACAGGAATTTTGCTTTTGATCATCAGGCTATACCCCTTCTTCTGGACCTGTAGAAAAGTATACTTTGCTAACCCTGAATTCTGTAATGGGTGTGTTCTCTACTCTCTTCCTTCCATGACCCTGCCCAATAGCCCCTTTCTACATACAGATAGGTACTCTATATATTTTTGTATTTTCTAATATTCTCAAAGATGCAATATGGGTGTGTGTGTGTGTGTGTGTGTGTGTGTGTGTGTTTCTTTTCTTTTTCTCCTTGGTGTGGAGTGTTTTTCTAGAAGAGAGAAGAAAATAACTACTTTGTATTGGAATTTTCCACCTGGGAAAGTCCTACTCTAGAACTTATTTTGTTTGTTATGAAAGGGGGACACCAATATATTAAATAATTCATTAATGCCACAGGTATTTGCAATAGTACCTTTGTCATATCAAGGTGCATATCTGTATGAATGTGTTTCCAACTCTAATCTGGACCCCATTACTCTGTTGGTCTCAAGTGCCAGACTGCATTGCCTTAATTACAATATTCATTAGTTTAAGTCTTGATACATACAAACCCCAAAACTGTTGCTTATTCTTTCTCAACATTATCTTGACTACTTTTGGCACTTTGCATTTTTATATGAATTTGAAGAATGTTTTGTTGAGTTCCAAGAAAAAGAATGTGTTCTTTTTATTACAATTGTTTTGAATTTATAGATTAATTCCAGTAGAAAGGCACTTTTACAGCTCATTATCATGTTATATCTCTTCATTTATTCACATCTCTTTTTTATCCTTTAATAATATTTTATAATTTTGTGCGAAGAACTTACAGTATTGTTATTTGTATTTGTAACAAATACTTACAGTATTTGTTATTTGTTACTATTTCTAGTAACATTATGCTCTTGTGCTATTGGGAGTAGGATTTTAAAAAATTTTACATTTCTAGTTGGTAATTACCGGTATATGGGAATCCAATATTTTTATGTGAATCATGAGCTAAGACTGCTTATAAAAATTTTATTTAAATTATTATAATTTTAAATAAGACTAGGATTTTATATAGATGTCATAATAAACAAAACTGTTATTAGATAACTAATATGGTTATCTATATAAAGTTGTTATCCTCTTCTATCCACATGTTGTTTTTTCTTCCTTTTAATATCTTTCTTCAATGTTAAGTCTTCAATAAAAGAAAAGCATTAGCCATTAATTAATCATATTAAGTTGGATGTACAGAAGTCACAGAAAAATGCAAAAGATTTTCCACACTATGAGTATGCTGCAAGCAAAATTTAACTTCAGTTAGTATTTATTTTTAAAATTATCATCTCTTTCTCTGTCCCCAAGTCAACTCTATTAATTCTATTTCAGGCAATCAGGTTGCTAGTGGAATACTTTATTATTGCTAATCTTTGTTCTCTCTGAACATTTAGGCTTTGTTCAAATCTGACCTACTCTTTGCCACCCAAATTAAATCCACCTACTCTCGGAAATTTCTCTAATGTCCTCAGACCAAGGTTCTTGCTCTCTTTTGAATTTCCACAGCAGTCATTTTCTGGACAATTTTTTAATATTAATTATGCACACCATTAGAACAATTATTTCATTGTTATATTGATGTTACATTTAACTTATAATTAAAAATTTTTCACTTTGCTATCTCTTTTCTCAAACTGTATTTTAAATGCCTTGAAGTGAGGAACTGTTCTTAGTATGTTTCCCACTAGGCAAAGACTATGATTTGCTGAAATAAATACCTATCACTAGTGCGGATGTTTCTTCTACACCTCCATCTAGATTTCAAATATGGAGCTGCCAAGAACCATGGGGTGCTGAACTCAGGTGGGGTGACTGCAGAGAGTGTCCACTAGGATAATGCTCAGTGGAATCATCGGAGTGAGTGTTCCCCCAAGACCTCATATCAGCAGAGCCACTGGTGTGAGATTCCAACCCAAGAGAGTCACAGGCATTGAACTCCAACACATGAAAGCCATGGAGTGTGCTCTGCCCAACAAAGCCATGGGGGCTATGAGCCAACCCAGTGTATTTTGAAAGGGGGATCCCTACCTCTGTGTGTCCAGAATGCAGGATTGCCTGACCTGTGGGCCTTAGGATTTTGGACTTTCTTGGGACCTATTATTTATTTTTCATTTCTATTTCTCCCTTTTGGAATGAGATGTCTATGCTATGCCTGTCCCAGCATTGTATTTCAGAAGCACACGACATATTAGATTTCACAGGTTCACAGCTGGAGTCTGTATCTGATTTAGATGATATTTAGATGAAACTTTGGACATAAACTTTTGAGTTGCTGATATGTGAGAAGGATATGAATTTTGTATGACTGGGGTGGAATGTTATGGTCTGAATGTTTGTGTTTCTCCCAAAAATTCATATGTTGAAATCCTAATGCTCAATGCAATGGTATTAGGAGGTAAGGGCTTTGGTAGGTGCTTAAGTTATGAGGGTGAAGCCCCCATGAATGGGATTAGTGTCTTTATAAAAGAATCCTATAGACCCATCCACACACCCCCCGCCCCCGGACTCTTCTACCGTATGAGGACACAGTGAGAAGTCAACAGTCTGTAGCTGGAAGAAGACCTTTACCACAAACTAACCATGCTGGCACCTTGATCTTGGACCTCCAGCCTCCAGAACTGTGAGCAATAAATTCTTGCTGTTTATAAGTCACACATTCTGTAGTATTTTTGTTGTAGCAGCTTGAATGCAAAATACAATTTCCCACTAGGCAAAGACTATGATTTGCTGAAATAGACACCCATCACATATGTAGTAGATCTTCCTTCCGTATCCCTCACAAAGCTTTTCCAAAAGTTTTTCTTTTTTTTGCAAATGTTGGAATGTTGAATAAATACTTCTCTGGATAAAGAGATAGAATTTTTCATTATTTTCATAGGCTAAAGCCAGTGGTAGTTTTTAAATATATGAAACTTTGACTTTTTAAAAAAATATTTTGAGCATGAGATTTATTTATCTAACCCAGAAGGAAGAGATAATTTTGTAAATTAAAGTGGGAGGCTTTTCAAAGAAAAAGACGTACTTCATGTACTCATACTTTCTCAAATCCTCTCCTCTGTCAAGGGAATTTTGTTGATATATATATATATATATATCCACAAAATATGATTATAGATATATGATTGCCCAACAAATATCTCTTGGGCAAATACCCTATGTATTTTAAATTCTATGACCCAGTAAAATAAGAAGAAAAACATGTTAAAAAAAAAGAGAAAGATAAGAGAATAAAAATATCCCTTTATAAACAGAATTTTTTTAGAATGTGTTTGCCACTACATTTTGATAGTTTTTGGCTGGAATGTGTAGCCTAGGCAAAGTAAACAAGAAACCAATCTTCAGAACAAAAATGTTAGGAATGTAGGGGAAAAAGATAATGGTACCTCACAAGTGAAGGATAAAGGAAGATGAGTGTAGAAATAGTGAAGGAAAGTAAGTCAAGAATACAGAAATGGAGAAACTTGTGGCCAAGGGGTCAAAACTGCCACATGTGAAACATTTCAAAACAGACTTCTTGTTATTAAATGTGGGATAGTTTGGGTGTGGTTTTTGTGTGTATTAAATTCTGTTCCCTCTGTGGCAGAGCATTGGAATTCCTTCCATTTTAAGTGAATTTTGGTGTGTTTCACTGTGATCATAAACTATATTCACTATTTTGAGTTTCTGGCAAGTTTTCGTGACTACCCTAAGTTCTAAAAATTTCAAATCCCCCTTATACCCTATATCTTGTTGGTCTTGAATTTTATATACATATACATGCATATATATATATATATATATATATAATATACACACATAATATGTGGAGGTAAATGCCGTTCTGATATGATAAAGGCAAAGTGATTTGGAAGATATCTCTAAAAATATGTCAATTCCATTAATTTTGATTTTGGAATTTTAACAGGAGATTGTGCTCAACCACATTAAGTGGGTTCTGGAGAAATATATATTTTTTCATCCTGATTGAAACAGGAGTTTTTAGTTATATTTTAAAGAATATAGTTTAAAAATGTTCAGAGGGTTAAACATGACCCCTCAGATAAAGAGAAATCATAACTAAGTGATGAATCTAATGAAAGATAGACCAGAACTTTTCTCATTCATTCAGACTCTAGCTGTTAAACTGAACCCTGTTTTTTGATTTGTGCTCCAACTTCACTTATTTCCTTACTTAAGTGAAACCTTCTGAGAGATGCATCTGCAAACCAAAGCCCCAAGGAGAGAGAAAAGTGTTCTGTCACATTCCCGACAGCACTGATTTAAGGGTCTACATGCTGATGCTACTTTTTTTCTTCTTTTATTTTAATTTCCTGGCTAGAAACTGGCATTTTCCATTTACTTCACTCTCCAGTTCTGATACTGGCAAATTTAATATGTAAAACAGTAGCCACAGTTTTCAGACATGAATCTTCATTTAATACTAAATCTTTAAGAGTAGAGATAATAAGTTCCAAATTTGCTGATAAAGAAATGACACAAATTATATTTTAATTCCAAAAGCGAGAAAAGTTTTAGAGTAATTTCACAAATTTCATAAATATATCTTTTACTTTGAAAAATACGAAAAATCTCAAGGTCAAACTCAATTTCCCGTTTTCCTTCTTCCCTTTCTTCCTTAATAGAGTTCTAACAGCACTATAAAAGAAACTCCCTCTCACATCTTAGCCTTTTAAGTTTAAAATGCAAAATGTGAGGACTAATGCAAATAACGTAGTTTAGAAACTTGTATTTTCCTAATTTCCTGAGGAAATGTAATTTAACTTTATATTTATTTGAGTGCTAGTGTTCAAGAGTGTGGATGCCTTTATATAGGAGACAGTATTACTTGTCCCATATTCTAAAAGTTAAAGTGTCAATTGACAAATTGATTCTTACTGTTTTCATATCATGAACAACCAGCCTGAGTTCTTTATAGATTCTATACGTTTTCATTGGATAGATATTGTGAACTTTTAAAAATATATGTGATTAGTAATATTTCCAAATTGCCTCTTTGCTTTTTTACCAAACCACACTTTTATTTACGTACTTTTCAATAAGTTTAAATCCTCGAAGGGTACAGCATCACGCAGATTCTGTGTCCAATGGCCTTAGCAGGAAGGTTGCTTCAGAATTTTGCACGAACCATGCCACTGTTTCCATGAGTGTGAGTTACCTTTCCCCAGATTACTCTGGTTTTGTTAGGTTTTCCACCAGGAGTTACTGTGTTATTCTTTGTACACATAAGTGTATCTCTTGCCTAGATAGAAGTCAGTTTCATCTCTAGTATAAATACCTTCAGTTTTAAGAAGAGCTGTGTGCTCCCTCTGGTTCCAGAGACCCTGCTTATAGCCAGCAAAAATGGCCTTGGACCACAGCCTTTCAGACATATTTGTCATTTTAGAAGTGTTGTTCCCAGCTGACCTCCACAGGCTCCAAATAGCTCCATATTGCCTTTTAAAATTTCTCAAAAAGTTTAGCTTTGCTACAGTTTCCAACTTCTCCCCTGAGTGTCCAGAGGTATTCTCTGCCAGTTGGGTTATCCTGAGGTCTCTCCACTTCATTGATCACAAGACCATTCATGGAAGGGATCGTAGATAATACCCATGCATTACAAAAATTATCTAATTTTGAGATATAAATAGACTGTTTGATGTTCCCTAACCCCTGGGTGACAGTTTCACCCATCTTAATTCCTACAGTACAGTTTTTACAAAGGACAATATTTGTCACTTTTTAAAAGATTTTTTAGAGTAGTTTTAGGTTCATAGCAAAATTAAGACAAAGGTACAGAGATTTCCCATATTGCCCCTGTCCCCACAATGCATCGCCTCTCTAATTATCAACACCCCCTACCAGAGAGGTACTTTTGTTGCAATAGATGAACCTACACTGGCACACCGAAATCACCCAAAGTCCATAGTTTACATAAGAGTTCACTCTCAGTTTCATACATTCTATGGGTTTGGATAAATGTGTAATGACATTCGTCCATCATTCTAGTTTTATACAGAGAGTATTTTTATTGCCTTAACAATCTTCTATGCTCTGCCGTATTCACCCTTCCCCCTACTCCAACCCTGGCAACGACTGATTGTTTTTTTACTCCCTCCTTAATTTTGCCTTTTCCAGAAATTCTTATTGTCAGACTCACACAGTATGTATCTTTTCAGATTGGCTTTTTTCACTTAGTAATACTTATGCATTTAAAGTCCATCCACATCTTTACATGAATTGATAGCTCACTTCTATTTAGTGCTGAGTATTCCATTGTCGGATGTGCCATGGTTTATTTATCCATTCACCTACTAAAGGACATCTTGATTGCTTGCAAATGTTGGTAATTATGAATAAAGCTGCCATAAATATCACTGTGTAGGTTTTTGTATAGACATAAGTTTTTGACTCCTTTGGGTAAATACCAAGGAGCTCAAATGCTGGATCATGTGGTAAGAGTACGTTTAGTTTTTTAAGAAGCCACCAAACTGTTATCCAAATATATCTACCATTTTAAAATAAGAATTTTGGTTTTTTGTTTGTTTTTATGTTTTTATTAGCCTGCAACATTGGCGACATGTACAATGTTTCCTTATGTTGAATGATCATTTGAATTTTCCTTTTCTGTGTGAGAAAGCTTTTAGTTTTGAGTAGATTCTTTATGTTAATAATATATATACATTTTCATGCTGTGGCAAATATCTTCTATTTATTTAAGGCTTACTCTGATGGCTGATCTTATATGTCAATTGGGTCATGGTAAGCAACTGTTTGGTCAAATACCAGTCTCGATGTTGCTATGAAAGTAATTTTGAGATGTGCTTCAAAGAAGAACTAATTAAAATACATACTCTGCGTAATTCACAGTACTTTTGGTTTGTTTTTTCAGCCATGCACTATCTTAAGATTTACAAAGCACATTTGTACATTCCTTAATTCTACTGAACTTCAAGTGTATTCCATAAAGTAGACTTGGTGGATAGCTTCTCTCTTTTTACAGCTGTGGAAACACACCTGAGAGAGGAGAAATGGAGGTAGGATCGCTCAGCTAATAGATACTAGAGCTGGTATTTTCCATAATTTACTTAGTGTGAAAAATGTTATTAAACATTGCTTAACTCAAGTAATCCTTACCTCTTATAGATTACTTATATTTTATAATGTAATCACACCATAGTTCATTTTCCTCCCCTACCAAAAAATAGAAATAACATTATTGGGGGAAGAGCGGAGTAGAAGAAAAAATTGTCAGTCCAATTGAAATAGCAGAATAAAGGCTAGCTTGAATTGAAAATAACATTCATGCTTCCACTAAAATTTATTCAGCACCTTGAGAGTGAATAATGAGAGCAGCATTAACAAGTGACATACAAATAATTTGCTGTTATAATTTAGCTTGAAAATATTAATTTTCATAAGTTTTTATTGCATTGAATGGTTTCTTACATATATAATAAATCTTAGAATTCAAGTGTCATTATTTATTTTCCCTTTCCCATGGTTAAACATCATCGCTACTTAACTGACATAATTCCTAGTGACTCCTATTAAATTTCTTCATTGTAGTGTTGAATAAAACAAGTGATACTTTGCATCTTTCTGCACACATGCAGCACCTAAACACTGCTATTTTTCAAGGCTTAGTTTTGAGATGCAATGTATAAAATTTCATATTTTTGACCACAAATTACTACTTAATGTTTTCTCATGCTTATTTAGAAATGTCTTTATTTTGTTAGCAAGAAAAAAGAAAGTTCAATATGGTCCAATTTATTTGCAGAGATATTTAATCATGTTTTCTTTGAACACATTTATCTATGCTCCAATTAAACAGGCAATGGTTGGTACATTTAGCACTTGATCAATTTTAAAGTATCAACTGGGGATGTGAATATTCTATTCTTATGTCTTCCTTTTGTTTCTTTTATAAATTCACAAAATAATTGCTTTGAATTCTAAACATCATAAGAATCCATAAGTTTAGTGAAATAACTTCACAGCTTATGGCTGAACTTAATTCTATCAGTGAAAAGGAAATATTTAATATTTGGGAGATATAATTTCCCAGTCACTTAGTAAATGATCTCTTTCAGTGAAATCACCATCCACATATTCATCAAATATTTATGTGTTGACCATTAAGTGTTTGTCACTATGTATAAGTCACAATGAATGTTATAGATAAAGAACCCAAGGAACAATTAGATCTGGCACAATTGTGAGATTTGCAGAAGTGAAGGTAGGAAGAACTGATGGATCAGAGAAGGAGACACTAAGAAGTCAGTCAGAGAAGCCAGCCTCTCTCAGGTACCAAAGTGGAAAAGGGAAACTCATGGGAAGGTCTATAGGAAGCCACTGACCTTCTGTAGCTACCACTTCTACAGTTTACAGTCCAGCTCCTGAGGGTGGTCCTAGGTTTTCTGTGGTCAACTGGGCTGGCAGTTAGAAATAAGAGCTAGAAGAGGAGCAGAGGAGATTGCTGTCAGGCAGCAACTTGCCAGACATCTTTAAATTTGTTCATCATCACATTTGACTATTGTGGTGTTGAGAGTAATGGTGGCTGCTTCACTCAGCCTTTTAAATCTGCCTTAGGTTCCACTGTTGACAAATTCTGATCCAAAAACCTTTTGTGAACCACCTCCACTAAAAATTGTTTTACATAGTTTTTTGTTGCTGTTGTTGTTGTTACTCATGTCTTATTTTAGATTAGTTTCCTCAGAAGCAATTTCTAAAAGCAAGATTTGGGAGTGATTTGTTAAGAAGAGTTCACAGGAAAACCTGGGAAGAAAGGAGGAAAATAAAACCAAGAAGGTCAGCAAAGTATGTGATATCCCACAAAGACCTATGGTGGGTAACTTTGGCTCAACCCTGGAGGGGGACTCTGGAGAAAGTGTAGATCGTATGTCCAGGTGATTCTGATTAAGGGCAATAGAACTGGTATTTATATCCTCACCTTAATCAGATACTTGTTAAGGAATGCTTGTGGAAGGGATGTAATATAAAAGCTTTTCCATATTTATATACATTCAGGAAATATGTACTCTGAAAGTTTGAGGCCAGTCTTCTAACAAAGAGATACACAGTTGTTACCATTGGTACTAAAAGTATATAGGGACCCAGTGTGCATGAAAATGGCAACAGGAACCATGGGGGAACGGACAGACATCTTCCACACAAATAACTGTAATTCTAAATAATACATACACTGGTATCTTAAGTAATATAAAGTATACCTACATAAAGACAAAGATGAGATAGAAACAAAAAGGAGGGAAAGTATTTTTTATTAAAAATTATTATTTTTTCTAATTTCCATAATATTCTTAAATATGTCTATAGAAAATAAAAAGAAAAAAGTAAAGAATGGTGATATGGATGAGATAGTAAAAAGTTTTCTGCAGATGTATTGAACAGACTTCAGGAGTCCAAGTGAGGAAATATATACCCTACTTTACCAGTTATACAATGCCCCAGTCAGTCTCCATAGACTCTTACAGCTTCAGTTATGATTACAGAGCAGTGACTATTTATGGGTCTCTAAGCACCTGAATATACACACATCTTCACATAGTTCAATCTGGTACACTAATTATTTGATCAGTTTTACAGGGAAAAGGAAAAAGAAGTCTCATTGGGATCCTTGACAGTCCCATTTGCCATTCATTAACAGCATAGCAATTTTGTCAATTGATGATGATTATTACAAAAGAGAACATTCTGCTAATATAGAACACTGCATTCAAAATCAGACAAAAAAGTCTAAACATACTAATTAGATTAAATGTGAAAATGGAATTGGATACTCTTATGAAGCACATTTTAGCTTTTTAAGGACTGATTTTATAATTGCCCTTTTCATATAAATAACTTGTTATGACAAATCTCTACAAAAATTGTAAAATTTCTTTATTCAATCTAAAATGATTTTTATAGTGTGACGGACCAAGGTTTTAATAACAATATACATAATCTACTTTATAGAGAGAAATTGTAACATTCTAAGTACATTTTGTCTTAAGCAGGGCTGCCCTAGAAGAGAAACTATATAAATAGATATTAATTTTGATATCTACCTTTCTATAAGTATATCTATACTTATGTATGTATATATAAACTATAAGAAGAATTACCTCATATTTTAAAATATTTCATTGATAAATATTTTTAAAAGATATATATGAGAAAGTATTTATAAAAGACGTTTCTACTCATCAACAAATGAGATCTATGATCTATATTTAAGTACAGTTTCTTACTGATATAAGTTTTGTTTACAGAAAATGTAGTTGCATGACCTGTGTAGAATCAGACATATATGTGCATGTGAAGGTAAATAGTTAAAATTCATTTATGTATCTTGGAGAAATATATATCTCAGTCTATTTGGGTTGATATAACAGAATACCAAAGACTGATTAGCTTATTAACAACAGAAACTTATTTTTCACAGTTCTAGAGGCTGAGAAGTCCAAAATCAAGGTGCTGGCACATTCAGTGTCTGCTGAGGGCTGGCTCACTGGTTCATAGACTGCCATCTTCTTTCTGTGTGCTCCTATGGTGAAGGAGGAGTCTTTGAGATATCTTTTGCAAGAGTGCTAATCTCATTTTTGAGGGCTCCACCCTCATGACGTAATCACCTTCCAAAGGATCCACCTTCAAATGTCATCACATTGGGTATTAAGTTCCAACATGAATTTTGAGGTGACACAAACATTTAGTCTATAACAATATATAAGTATGTTGTAAGTATTAAATGTTATGTTGTTTTTCCTTTAATGACACATATTTTAAGAAACTTCAAGTATATTACATTAATGTAATCCACCTTGAAACAGTTCATTTCCTTATTGGGATTTTAAAAATGAGATTTAAATTTGTATACCAAATCATATTTCCAAATTTCTAAAGATTTACATGTTAGGAAATCTGATGGCAAAATTATGAATATATATCAAAAGTATTTGTATGAATATACCATATTTTTTATCCATTCATCAGTTCATGGACATTTGGGTTTTTTCTAATTTTTGTCTATTATAAAATGCTGCTGTGAACATTCATGTTCAAGTTTTTGTGTGGATACATGTTTTTATTTCTCTTGGGTATATACCTAGGAGTGGAATTGCTGAATCATATAGTTACTCTATGTTTAAACATTTGAGGAAGTACTAGAGTGTTTTCCAAAGCAGCTGCATCATTTTACATTCTCATACAATAAAATATTATATGGCAATAAAAAGAAATGAAATATTGACACTTGATGCAACATGGATAAACTTTAAAAACATTATACTAAGTGAAAGAAGCTAGTCACAAAAGACCATATATGGTATGGTTCAATTTGTTTGAAATGTCCAAGTAGGAAGATCTATAGTGATAGAGAGTAGATTAGTGGCTTGCAGAAGGTGGGTAGAGAGGAGACAGGGAGTGACTGCTAATGAGTATGGTTTTTTGTGGGGAGGGCGGGTAATGAGAATGTTCTAAAATTGATTGTGATGGTGGTTGAACAACTCTGTGGATACACTAAAAACCATGGAGTTGTACACTTTAAAAGGAGAATTGTGAGATTATGTGAATTTTATCTGAATAAAACAGTTCTTTAAAAAAAAATATTTGTGTTACAGATGGCAAACATTTGGCCATTGTGAAACATTCAGAAAACCACCACAAATTTAGTTATTTTATTGTTATGTAGGGGGAGAGGAATTTTACTTTTTTTCAGAATGTTTAACTAGAATATGGCTTGCCATCCATTCTTTACATATACTATTTCATTTAATGTTCATTAGAACATTGCACTTTACTCATTATAGATTAAAAAAATATGACACAACATTTCAAGTTATAGTTTCTTCATATTGGAGGCTGAGTTTGAAATTATTTTAATCCGATTCCAAATTTGGGTTGTTTTTCAGTAAAAAAAAAAATTCATTGGTAATTCATTAATCCATTCCTCCCTCCCTCCCTTCCTCCCTCCCTTCCTCCCTCCCTTTGTTCCTTCCATCAACAAATGTCCATTGAGTGTCTATGATGTGTCAGGCATTGTTCTAGACAATGGTAAAAAAAAAAAAAAAAACAATAACAACAAAACAAAAATAGTGTACCTACTTTCACAAAAAAGTTCAGCTTAATAGAGGAAAACAGATGAAGGTTTAAAAAATCAAAAAACAATTATTACAAAGTGCATTGTGTACCTGGCTATATCAAATTAGCACTTAACAAACAGACAGGCCCTATCCTTTGAAGACATGAAAAGCATCTCTATGGAAACATGAGGAACTAGGGAAATGGTGTGTGTGTGGGCATGGTGACAATCCAGGCAGATGAACTAGAAAGTGCAGAGACTTTGAGTCAGCCATAATAAGGTACACTTGAAAAACTGTCAGTGTGGATATTACAAAAGAATGGGTGATGGGTGATGAGGCAGGGGAAGAGCATCAAGAATCAGCTGACAGAGGCATTATATGACATACTATGAATTTCTGCCTTTATCCTGTGAAAAATGGAGTATTTTAAGTGGATCAAGCTAAAGGAGAGAGTATGATTTTGAAATTGCTGCATTTTACATGGCTTTGAGATATCAAAATACAGGTATATATTTGTCAGTTAGAGATATTGTTTTGGAGACTAGAAAAAATGTATGGAATGAAACACAGAGAGTTCATATAAGTGTATGTGACCAGAAACATATTTAATATACAAATATCAAACTGTTTTGGTAAGTATACTTGCTGTATGCTAAGAGACAAAATTAGGAGAGTTTCAGAGAAAAAAAAAACCCACTTTCCTCAAAGTGATATATGATATATGATATCCTATCATCACAGATGAATCAACAGTTTTACATAGTTCTTAATGTTTGATGTTTTTGAGTCAAGATCACAGAATTTAATGGGTTTTTATATATGATAATATATAAAAATGACATTTCTAATGTCAGTTTTATATCTTATAAAATGTGTTGTTTGTTGTTGAAAAGTAATGTTTGAAATCTGGTTCACAGCACAGTAGTCTATACAGGAATAGTTTAAAATCCATATCTTATTTTACTATAATAACATTGTTAGTTAATATATAAATGTATATCAGAGATCTATCTATTGATCTAGTATCTATATCTAGTACCTTACACATGGACATATCTATTCTACCAAATATCTGTTTTGGAAAATATGGTTTTTAAAAGAAAACTTAGTTCCATATGCAGAAAGCTAGTTCGGAGTATTCAAAATTGCCTAAAAGTGTGATTTCACTTGATAAGTACTACCGGCAATGTTAAAATAATTATAACTGACTTAGCCTAAGCATATTAAGTAACATTGTCAATTTAATAAAGTATATTTCAGAGACTTCCATTTCTAGAATGTAATAGATCATAGTAGGCTAATGCTTCTGCTGCATCCACTAGAAAAAATCTGGATAAATTTAAAAAATATATATCTAAAGATGTTAGAGATCTCTGGATAAGCTACATTTTAGAAAGGGTAGAACCATTATAAAGTGAGCTAAAGATTGTTAACAAGTTTCCATTTATGAAGCATTTGGGATTTTAAGTCCAAGTAGGGAGCTTCTTCCTGCAATTGCTACTTCCCTGATACCTTCATGCTTTTGATTTGCCCTTTGAATTACCTAGTTAACAGCTTCATATCTAGTTTGCAAATTATTTATATTAATTTCTTCTGTTAAAATAACTGGTGTGATTTATATCTCATAACTGGACTCTCACTAGGACAAGTAGGAATTTAATACATTGTATTTAAAATCAGGAATAGCATTTAGTGAGGAGAGACTGAAGACAGACTCCTGGTAGATTTCTGCATATTTGCATATCCCCTACTGAGAACATTAAGCTTCTGTAAAATTAACCATACCAAATAACTAGTGTATATTTGCTCATGAATTTTCTTCTGTAAATATTAAGCCGAATGTTAAGGTTAGGGTTATTACTCATTTCAAAGGCTGTCTTATAAATGATACATTTTCAGGTGTGTCGGAAAGAACTGTGCAGTGATTATGTAGTTAGCAGGCCCATTTTGTGGTATCTTGGGTCTGAGGGAAAGAGACAAGGAAGGAAAACTATAAAAAAGAAAAGTAGGAAAAAGCAATTCTAAAATTTAGATGAATGTATTAAATTAATAGAAGCACCTTTTGAAACATATTCAAGGAATATTAATCATTTTAATGATTATAAAGTTCAACAATACTTATTGGTCAATAACATGATTCACAATGAATACATTAAAAATAATATTCTAATACAGCAATTGTCAGGAATGTGATTTTAAGAATTTTATTAAGATTGTAGACTATGGATACAGAAAAGAGGAAAATATGAAGAATTTTCATTGTATTCTATTTGCCTTTCCTTAGAAGTACTTTATATAGATTTTCCAAAAGCATATTTTTAATAATATATTATTGACTTAATTTTTTCTGTATGCCTAATCTTTTCAACTAAGAACAAGTCCTAAATTTCTTCTCTATACTTAAAGTAGTCAAAGTTATCTGTCGGCTCTCCATTTTCTCCAAAAAATAATAAAAATTGTATTAAAGCAGCAGAAATCTCTGAACTAGAAATAAGATATGTTTAGCTGTGAAGACAAAGCAGGTAGCCAATTTCAGCATTCAAGTCACTGAGCTTTTCAACATATGTTCCAGCATCTCATGACTTGTTAGTTACAGAACAATTCACTCTCCCCATCATAAAAATGAAAATATATAAATCATTCACCTTTCCAGATTTTCAGACATAAACCTGGAAACATCTGTGGCTTTTTGGTTCACTTTGCAATATTCAGACTAGTCATTCAGTGTTTGACTTTTTTTTTTTTTGGATCCTGGAATCTGTTTTCATAAGAACTACTACCTGTTACAAACCTGAATATTTTGACAGAGTTTTTGGTTACGTTTTTAGTTTTCCCCTGATATGTTTTACTTTTTCCCCAGGATTTCTTTGCTAATGACAGCTATGACCTAACTGCAGTGAAAAGCACCAGCATGATATTTGAGGTGGATACATCTGGCAGAGAAAAGGCCAAAAGAAAATATGAGATATTTCATCACTATAGAAAATGCAAGATTGGGTATTATAAACCATGCTAATGGTATAAGTTGATCTTAGTTTCAGTTTAGTTTTGTTTTTAATTTGTTAGTGATGACACTATTCACTATTTACTGTCCCAAAATCAATGAGTAAATATAGCCGCAGAAATTTTTGGCAACATAGGAATAAAATAGAGAAACTTATGACGGAATTATTGGATGCAGGCAGAAACACTATTAAAAAAGGGTAAACATCCTATTGGCAGCATTTTCTTTTTAAAAAGATAGCCTTAAAGTTGGGATCTTAATGTGATGAAAGTAATATGTTACCGTATGGTCTCCATTGGTTTTAAGGGTCCTTTTTTTAATCGGCTCTTTATTTTGAAATAGCAAGTCTGTATTAAAAAGAAAATGCTTTCAGATTATCTCCATTATTTCTTCTCTCAAAATCTTGGTGATAAATTGGTTGTCTCTCTTAATGAGGCACCCTGCAGCTTCAAAATTTAGTAAAGATTATCTAGCAAAAAAAAAAAAAAAAAAAGAAGTAATCACAGGCAAGTATTTTTGTTTTTATTTGTCTTTTGTCTCCTGAGTCTCAAGTGGGAACAACTTTTCCTCCAAAAATGCAAACCAGGAAGAACACGCTTCCAGAAAGGCATGATGCATATTTTATTCATTCATGTATACATTCAATCCTACCACAAACAAAACAGTTTCCAAAAGCCAATGATAAAAGCTGAATTTAAAAGATAAAATTTCCCTTCCCTAAAGGAACTTACATCCCTAAAAAGGGAAGTGATATGCATATAACCAATAAATTATTATATGCATTAAAAGAGGTAATTACAAGGTAAAGCAGGAGAATAAAGAACATACTGATGAAGACCCCCCATAAAATGTATGGTAACAAGCATTCATTTCAGAGGTAATTCTTTAAATGGGTCTTTGATGATTTTCTAAAAGATGTTTGTTTGGTTCACCAGCCAAACAAATGGAAAAAATTATTTTATTTAATTAATTAATTAATTTATTTATTTATTTTAGAGGATTAGATATGTGAATAAAACCAGAAGTATGAAGTAGAATAGCATGTTAAAGGAACTGAATATTCTTTTACAGTTTTGTTAGAACAAGGGTCAGACGACTACACTGCATTGGCCAATTCCAGCCCACCATCAGTTTTTATTGGAATGCGCCTCACCCATTCTTTTAGTATTGTCTATGGCTGCTTTCTTATTATAAAAGCAGAGGTAAGTAGTTGAGATGGACTACTCATATGGTCCTCAAAGCATCAAATATTTACAATGTGGCCCTTTGCAGAAAATAAAAATTGCTGAGCCTAAGTTAGAGTAAAGTTATACGCTAAAAGAAGGCAAAGAAACATTGACATGGCCTTGATGTTCCATGGAAGGTGTTAAAGACATTGAGTAATATGGATAAAAATGCATTTCCAAGAGATCAGTGGCAGCCTCTGGAGATTTGTTGTGAAAGGAGTGAGACCAGTGGCTTGAAAGGCATTGAAGCAACTATTGCTACCTTCTCAGGTAAAGATAATTTAGGCTGATGAGTTAGGGTACGAGTTAAGGTTCAGTCAGAAAAATAGGAATTGTACTATGTATTTCAACAGAGAGAATCTAAGATAAGACATTCATTAAAACATCTTGGTGATATGAAAAAAAGCAAAACAAAACAAAAAAAAAGGAAAATTGGGATAATGCAGATAGTACTTGCAGGAAGCAACACATGTCTCCACTCCTGCCTCCTTCACTAGAGTGGTGATGGGATGAAAGAGAATAAGGTGAAGATATGAAAATCTAGAAGCATCAGGGAGGGATTTCTCAGAACTGAGACAAACCTCTAAAGAGGGGAGCTGCCTAACTGGTACCTCGGGAGCTCAGAGAAGGGACCCTGCAGAGTTATGACTCTGGAGACAGGCACTTCACAGATGGTGAAGTATCTCTGAGGGGACACAATGAGTTTAGTTCTAAGACTAAACTTGTCTAAGCAAGACATGGTTTCTCTCTTTCTAGTGCTTAATATATGTATTTTGCACCTATTACATGTCAGGCACTATTAGTTTCTAGCTCACTGACAGTGTGCTATTTCATTCATTAATTTCCTTCTTTCCTTCTTTCCTTTCATTCTTTCTCTTTCTCTCATTCTCTGTCTCTCTCCCTTCTCCCTCCCTCCCCTTCTTTCCTTTCTTTTCTTTCTTTTTCCCTTTTCAGTCTTCACCTTATTTTACCACATCTTCGGTTGCAAAAAACTATGTTAAACAATTGAAAGAGAGAAACACATTCAGGAACTAATAATTAATTTTACAAGAAGAATTCCAGAAACTTTTCTATAATTTACAACATTTGATCCTCACGATAATCTGTGAGTCAAGTATTGTTGCCTATGTTTCATTAGCTGATAAGTTGAAATATGAGGAGTTTAAGTATTTTTTTTCTAAGTTCAGATAACTGATAAATAGTTAAATACAGATCTTTATAGTCTCTGGGCATTGGTATTTCTATATTAATAAAGCTTTCTTTCATATCAAGTAGTATTTTAGAGCCAGCCAATTCTTTTGAATACTAATCTAGCATCACTGGTCCTGTTATAACATTGACCCTTAATTTAGGCTAAATATAAGAGTTGCCTTTGCTGTTTTATCAAGAAGCAAAGCCTGAAAAAGTGATTCCATGGAGTTACAAAAAAGAGGGAGAAGGAAAGACAACTGAAAGTTGTGTTTTCTGAGCTGACCACTGGCAATGTTGAACTTTGAATCCAGTCCTCCTGGTAAATAGCAATGGTCAAGAAGTCTCCTCCAAATTTTTTGTGTTTTTGGAAAGGGCTTACTACAAAGAACAATTCTTCCCCATATGACTTACATAAGACTTCTGGATGACTCCCTTGTTTACCTATGAAAAAACCAGGTATAGACCCTTCAAATTCCCATTCTTTGTCTCAAAAATAATTAGCTGGATTGTTTGTCCCCACTGACCAAAAGTTATAGTGAGGTTGAAATATCAGTTTTTCAATTTTATGTATTTTTATTATTCAGTCACACTGTTGTTATTAATTGTGAAACTGGTGTAAAAATAAACAGGTGGTTTCAGCAGGGAACTGAGCCCCCACAGGCACCCAACATCAATGAGCAGGATTAGGAGGTGCCATCTGTGCTAGTTGACACTCTCTGCTGTCCCTTTGCCTAGTGTTAGCTTGGTCCAGTGGAGAGCTGATCTGTCACCCAACCCAGTATCAACGAAGTGGAAAGGTGGAATGAGGTGGTCCCAGGTGAACATAGTGGTGACTCCACATCTCCCTTCCATTCTCCTCTGTCTTACTCCCCCTCTGGTGTCAACGGGACCCAGTAAAATGTGGAATTTCCACTTCAATCCAGCAACAATGAAACAATAAGAATTTGCTCTTCACTTACTCTGTCCGTGGTGTTAGAGGCCCAGTGTAAATCTGAGCTTACACCTCAACCTGAATGCAAGGAGGAGTTGCAAATTGTTGCCCCACTTTCTCTGGGAAGGTGTTAGCAGAGCTGAGGGGGAAGGGAACTTTCACAGAATCTGCATCTGTATACAATGAGGCAGTGTGAGTCTTCTGTTGGGATTGGTGGGATTGGTAAGGGGGGCACAGTGGGAAGCTAAACATGCACTCCTGGTCTTTACACTAGTTGTCCACAGGGAAACATCCTGCTTCACCAAAATAAAATAAAAAAAAACAGTTGGTGGGTGTGGAGGGATAAATTAGGAGGATGAGATTAACATATACACACTACTATATATAAAATAGATAACCACCAAGGACCTACTGTATAGCACAGGGAACTATACTCAATATTTTCAGTATTTTGTAATAACCTATAAGGAAAGAATGTGAAGAAAATATATATGTATAACTGAATCACTGTGCTGTACACCTGAAACTAACATTGTAAATCAATTATACTTCAATAAAAAAATACATAGACTCTGGAGTCTTATACTATCATATTTAAAATGTTCAGAGTATAATTGAGAAAACATTTATTATATCCAGAACTAAGAAAATCACAACATGAACAAGAGAAGATATTAACAGATACCAATAGCAAGACAAATTAGATGTTAGAATTGTCTGACAAGTATTTTAAAACAGCCATCATAAAATGCTTCAACAGGGCTTCCCTGGTGGCACAGTGGTTGAGAGTCCGCCTGCCGATGCAGGGGACACGGGTTCGTGCACCGATCTGGGAAGATCTCACATGCCGCGGAGCAGCTAGGCCCGTGAGCCATGGCTGCTGAGCCTGCGGGTCCAGAGCCTGTGCTCTGCAACGGGAGAGGCCACAACTGTGAGAGGCCCATGTACCGCAAAAAAAAAATAAATAAATAAAAATAAAATGCTTCAACAAGCAACTTAAATTCTCTTAAACAAAAAATAGAAAATCTCAGCAAAGAAGTAAAAAATTATAAAAATAAGAATTAAATAAAACATATATAACTGAAAAATAAATCACAAAAACAAATAAATAAATAAAATTCACCGATAGCCTTCAGTGATGATAAGAGGATGAAATTAATTAACTTGAGGACAGATCAACAGAATTTGTGCAATCTGAATATTTGAGAGAAGTAGCCTGAAAAAAATCAACAGATGCTCATGAACAAGTAGAACAATAACAAAAGAGATCACATTTGTATTTTTGGCCAAAAGGAGAGGGTGGAGAGAGTAGAACTGAAAAAGTATTCAATGAAATAATGGCTAAAACCTTCCCAAATTTGCCAAAACACAAACCTGAAGATTCAAGAAGCCCAGTGAATGCTAAATAGGGTAAAACTAAAGTAACCCAAGCCAAGACGCATCCTAATTAAACTTCTGGAACTAAAGACAAAGGAAAAGTCTTGAAAGCAGTCAGAGATAACCAGCACAATAGGCAAAGAAACACCAGTTCAAAGGACAGCAGATTTAATATCTGAAACCTTGAGGCCAGAAGGAAATGCCTCCAGGTTTTTGAAGTACAGAAAGAAAAGAGTTGTCAGTTGTAATTTCTATATCCAGAAATAATGTCCTTTAAGAACGACAGGGAAATAAAGACATCTTCAGATAAAATATTGTATTGGGATTATTTCCTACCACACACACACAAAAAGAATATACAACATTTTACCATTTAGTTTTAACTTTTTAAGGAGCAATTTAGGCAAAATGAAGACAATGGTCTTGAATGATTGCTGTTAGTGTTTGTTAAAACATTTTTGATAAACATACTTATTATATATAAAATATAACCTTTTATTTTTGGGACCATTAAACCAGCTTCTCCCAACTTCTCCCCACCTCAGTAAATGGTAATTCCATTCTTCGGTTTGCTCATGCCCCAAATCATTGGGATTATCATGATTTCTCTCTTTTCCAACATAGAACCAAATCCAGTAGCTTTACCTTTAAAATGACTTCTTCTCACCACTTCTGCCACTTGAGTCTAAGCCATCATCGTTTCATACCGGCTTTCCCAACATTGTTACCTAATATGTTTCTAGGGTACCAAGATAACAATTTCTCTGAAGTGCAGTGAGGTCTGAAGGAATTAGAGAAACTGGGAACAGTTTCTGGCATTGAACAGCCTCTTGTTTTCCTAGTGTACCACACAGACATTCTTAATTTCTATGTGGGCTTCCTGGAGAGGAAAAGATTGGGGAGAATTTGGTCTAGACAATTGCAGTAACCTGTACCAGTTTTCCTGTTGTATCTTCTGTCTTCCTTAGTGTATTCTGCACAGAGAAAATAAGTGATTTTTTAAAAAATGTAAGTCTGATAATGTTTACACCTACTCAAACAATCTAAAGCCTTACCATCTGTTATGGTTACTCAATATTTGGTTCAGATGTAAATGCTCATGGTGACACACACAACAAGAGGGTCTGAAAAAGTTTATTACTCACATAAGGTGGTTTTCTGGGCAGAGCAGTACTACTCCCAGGGGAGTCTGAAATGTCTTGAAAGAGGAGAACAATGACTGGCTTGGGGATGTTATTATGGTTAAGCAGTAGAGCCTGGGTGAGAATGTCTGCGTACAGATAAGAGCTTCTGTAGTTTGAGTCTCCTGCTGGAACCAAAGAAAGGAGCAAGGGTTTTCTTTTTATCAGCTTGCCCAGATGCCAGGCAGAAGGGGAAGAGCAGGGTAAGGCTTACAAGCTCTCAGCAGTCAAACAACAAAAACATGGAGTTAGACTCTTCATTATAGCAAAGAACTGAAAGCATGTCCCAATCTCTTTACCATACAGAACTCCCTACAGAGTCTGGCTCCCTGCTACATTCCATAACTACCTTCATCACCCACTGCTATCACCCATCCTGCTTCACTCAGAGTGGCCTCCTATTTCTCCAGAATCCAAGCAAACCCCTAGAACTTAGAATAGTCCTTGGTAAATATTTGTCGAGTAAAGGGACACATTTTTTCCAACAAAGTTTAAAGTTGTTCCGTCTACCTGTCCTTCCCTACAACAGAATAAGATTCATATGTAGCTTATTTATGAAAATTTTGTGTATCCTTTTTCTTGTTAATGGCCTCTAGAAACTTTATTTCAACTTTTTTATTAAGTAAAAATTAGTTATGATTCTAGTTTCTAGCTTACATTGATATTTAATTAAAAGAAGATAACATATTTTACCAGTTTCTAAACACTCATTTATTTTTTGCTCTTCATTTCTTTTTTTTAAGATTCAGTTAGTCTTTGCTTAAGTAGTCTTTTATTAGATTTTCAGCAATGTTTGTCCAAATAGAAAAAAAAAATCTCTTAATATGTATGTGCAATTTAAAAATTACCTACACTTTTGTATTATACACTCTGTGACAGTAATTTTTTATAAACACTTTGAAAGGATGCTCTTTATCTTCTGCCAGTATTGTTTCTGGTGAGAAGAGGGCTCGTTCAATTTTTATTTTTGGCCACACTGTGCAGAGTGTGGGATCTTAATTCTCTGACCAGGGATCAAACCCGCGGCCCTTGCAGTGGAAGCACGCAGTCCTAACCACTGGACTGTCAGAGAATTCTGGGGTTGTTTAATTATTGCTCATTTGTAAGCAATACATCTCTTCCCTTTGTCTAATGTTTCATTAAGAGGAGAATGTTGTAAATTTATTTGTTTATTTGCTTTTAATCCATATCTGCTTTGAGTTAGTTGTTGGTTGTTTGCTTGTTTTAAAGGTTAATTTTGTTTACCTCAGTATATTGCCATACTACTCTGTCTCAGATTTTTAGTTACTCCCAGCTGAAGTTCTGAATTCAGATCCAGGTCTTATATTGGTAGGTTAGGGCTCCTGTACCTTGGTGTTATTTTAAATATATCATACTCAATCTATGAGATAGTAAATACTCTAATGCAGGACCTGGCTGTCAGGCTCTCTCTTTCTCTTCTTGCCTCTCTGGGTATGAAATTGTAAGTGGGCTGTGAATCCAGAAACAAGAAATCACTTTTTTAACCTTTCCTATTCCTAAGTTTTATGCAATGAGCACAGCTCTAAGCAGTGTCTTTATTTTTACAGAGTACTTTTCATTTCTTACTCCATCACTGTCTAATTCATGTCTTTTTCTCTGGGATTCCACATTTAGACTCTAACAGGCCTGCAGACTCAACCCTGCCCACTGTTTTTTTTACTTTTCCAAGCAGTTATCTTTTGGAACACAGTGAAATAATAGCTTTTTAAGTAAACTTTTTTTTTAAAAGCATGACAGACATATTAGGGTACATATAACCAATTTACACATTGATAAATCATCTCAAAGAGAATACACCCATATGACTACTAACCTAATGAAGAAAGAATATTACTAGCATTCTCGAAGTTCCCTTCATTTTCCTGCCTCATTACTAAACATAGTTTCTTCCCCAAAACTATCCTGACTTCTACCGATTTAGGTGGTAAAGAGGACTTTGACTTTTCAATTCTATCTTTTTACATCTTATCTATCAATGCTATGAGTTTGCAGCAGAGTCAGGAGGGGACTTAAAGTGAGAACAATGATGATACCTCTCCAGGAAGGAAATCCAGAACTTTTCTTGAACAATGCTTGCTTTTAGGGCCCTCTACTGTAGGTTCCTGCCCAAGTCCCAACACATGTCTGTGTGCTTTCACTTATCTAAAAGGCATGGTACCCTGTCTTTGATAACAGCAGCCAGTAAGCATGACATTAACTGTTTTTGTACTTATATGGACTGAAAATATCGGTTTTAAGAGCATTTACATCAATGAATAATAATGACATAACTACTGGGTGCTCACACATGCTATCAACTTCTACTGTTAAACTTCCTTTGGCCTTATTTTCAGAGATAACCTAGGGCTAGGGAGATTGATTTGAATCTTCTGTGTGTTTCTCAGGTTTGTACTGTCAGTCTAAACTGATGCCATTTCTGTCTTCCAGATTACTATTAAAATAAGTGACTTGGGACATTGCACATGTGCCTGTGTGATTTTTAAATGAAATCTAAAACTGGTAAAAATTATTTGATTTGACTTTTTTTTTTCTATGTAAACCCTAAATGGGGCTCCTGAGAAGTGTCAGGTGAACTTGGTCCAAGTTTTCAGGAGAACTCACTCCTTCCCAAAGGATATAAAGAGAAGATTTATGACTTCAGGTGAAAAGCATAAGAAAGCTGGTGACTGTAGATGACCTTAGCTTTGGGTTTCTGGTTCATTGAGAGTCTAAAATGAAACTTGGCGATTGCAGGGGGCATATATCTATAAACGAGAAGGAAGCCTTTGCACAATCTGTGCAAAATGGGCCTCAGTCTATGGCAGTCTATTCACATATATTATGTCTCCAAAGAACATAGAGTTAACCTGTAGAAAGTAGACTATATTTTCATCTTGAGCTTTAACGTTGTCAGTGATGTTTTATGAATAGATTGGAATTCCCAGTTTCCTCAGGTAAAGCAAATCTTGATAAAATTTTGCTTTACTCACAAGTGCAACTGAAACACTACCCTGAAATGACTTGGTCCACATTGCAATATGCTCTCCAGTATTTGGAACAGGAAATCAATTTATGTCTGTCTGTATATCTCACACCATGTACATAATTCATTAAGGAATTAGAGCTCTGAGTTTTTGGGGTGTTTTTTTCCCTGCTATGGAATTTTTAATATGGAAGCCTGAATCAGAGTGTCTGTTTGTGATTTAAAAGCCCCCAAATTGAAGACTTTTGCAGGTGCAAGTTGGCTTATGGGTGGGATCTAGACCATGGATGAACTCGCATTTCAGCACCAAAGTAGAAAATGGGCATGGAATGAATCCTCTCTTGCCCCATTAGCAACTGGCTTCATAAGGAACATCTGGAGTTCGCATAGGTATTTTATGACTAAAATAGCAGAAGTCACACCACCGTTGGCTGTAGTACTCCTTGGCTAAGAACCACAACATAGTCATTGAAAGAACAGTCTTCTCATTGATTAAAAAGGCTCAAATATGTTTCTCTTCTAATTTATGAGGAATTATGCAAAATTACCTTTTATAGACTTTGGCTCCACCTTCTACTTGGCTCCTAGAGCCAAAGTCTCCACCTTCTACTTCTAATTTAGTGCATCGTAGAACTTGATTGCCTCTTATTAACACAGGGAAAGAGAAATGAGAAATATTTACAGAGAACATCCTCTTTTAGTTGTTCCCTGATTCTGCTGGTCCTGCTGTAGAGGTATCATAGCACATGGGCAAATCAGCAAAATTGAATGGTGGACAAGATATTGGTTTCCTGCTGTCACAGTGAAGGCAGTGGATGTATTATGAAATTAAGTTTAAGATAGCATTTAGCCCTATGTAGTTTCTTACATCAGTTTTCTTGAAAGAACAAGAGTCCCCTTTTCTCTATTATTCAGATCCATTGAGTTGGGTGAGATAAAGCACCTGAGGAATATGGAGAAATACCTGACATCTTCAGAACAAAATTAAACAGAAAGAGGCTCCTGCATGCTTGTATAACTCAATCTTGCTGAAGGGAGAGGTTCTTTTATTTTAAGGGAGAAATTAGAAAGTGTTTTCTCATCCTCCTGATAGCTTGTCAAGCATAAATACTACTCAGGAAACCATCATTACCACGATGTTAGGGTTAATATACATGGAATGCTTCAAGGAGCAGATTCCTTCTTCCACAGAGATCCAGTGACTCTGAACATGAGAAAAGAGCTCTGGGAATTCTGACTCTAGGGCAATCACGTTCCAATTAATAAATAAAGGTAATTGTTTTCTTACTTAGAAAGGCAAAACCTTCATTTCTTTGAAGATTCTTAACATTTCAGTTAAAATGTTAGGTTCCAGATACATAAAAATGAGCATGATCTTTGGTGTCATTAGCCTCTTTTTCAGATTCTTTTCCATTACACGCTATTACCACTATTATCTGTTCAATGAGTTAAAATCCATGGTGCTCTCAGAGGGTAAAAAACAAGGGTGAGAATGGTCAGGAGAGGCCTCTCTGGAGAGGTAATAAGTAAAACGATATTTGATTGGTGATACTTGGTGATAATGGAAGAATGAGATGTCAGTTTCTCAGAAAGCAGAGATAAGAAATCTCAAGCCAGGTTAGTGTGTGTTAAGGCCCTGGGCCAGGAAAAGATGGAGTTGGTTCAAGACACTGAAAACTATTGGAGCTAGAGCCTAGTGAGGAAAAGAGAAAAGAGCAGGAGGTGAGACTGTACAGGTAGGTGGGGGTTAGGTGTTCTTTTCTTTCTCTCTAGTAGTTGGAATTTGTAACATAAAGGATAGAAGACATAAAGGGTCCAATGAATTTAGCATGCATCAAGGGACTCTAAAGACTTTGAAGTCTGAATAATCTTCACCTGCATAGACAGTGAGAGGGTAACTGTTTCCTTATGATGTACATAGGGAAGAAGATTATTCTATTATTACTACATAATACTTTATGATTGTATAGAGGTTTTGAATTAGCTAATGTTTTTCACAAAGTTCTTTCTCCTTTACTACATTTTATTTCTAAGTGGATAGAATTCAGATTTATGGTCAGTTTATCAAAGGAGAGATTATTAATTCTTGAATATACAGAAAGATAATGACAATTAATAGAGACTGCATATTAGACAACTTTTATTTTAAAAGTTCCCATGATAGGTATATACCTGCTTTTGAAACACTACAAAATGTAAATGGGGGTTAAAAAATTGTTTTCCCTTGGTATTGTCTAAATCAATGTATAAAATGGAATTCAATATTTTATGAAGTTCAGGAACTGACAAAACTGATAGCAGATGCCTCTGGCAGAGAGGGATTGATTGGAAAAGGGAATAAAGGAAAGTTCTGGGGTAATAGAAATTTTCTGTATCCAGAAAAATAAATAAAAACATTGTGGTTGAGTCCCCAGAGATTTTAATGTGCAATGAGATTTGAAAATTACAGTTATGAATAGAATACTTTGGTCAAGCAGGTGACTCGGCATTATAGAAACAAAAAAACCCAAAACAAACAACACAATCACTAACTGTGGGGCTATTTAATCAAGTTCACTCATTTAGGCAGAAAGTGCCAAAACCTGCAATACACCCATTTTAGAGTTTATAACATTATCTGGGAAAATGTTTAAAAGGAATATTCCTAGTCTTCATTCCCTGTGATCCTAACTTAGAATGAGGATTGCTAAAGATGCCGCCTTACTCCCAGCCTGCCAGTGATTGTAATGTTGAAAAGATATTGATTTAAACCTTTACTATAGTTGAAATTATGCCCCAAATGAAACTGTAAGCCTTAAAAAATATTTAATGCTCTATTGATATTGAATACATGAAAAATACCAGGAATTTAGAAATTAAGATTCATATTTTACTGATTAAAATGTGTTTGATTTGTCTGTGTATTGATTTATTTACATTTATCACCTATTATTTTGAGAGTTGTGAGAAGTACAAGATGTTCTGGGCAAAGAGAGCTCACAGAGTATTTGGAGAATTTAGCTGTGTCTTAACATGACACTTGGAATAGTTGCCAGAAATGAAGAATAATACATCTCATTCACTAGAAAACTGTTAATATTGGGAATACTATTTAAGTTATTTGAAACTTTTCATAATAGAATGGGAAATTGCTACTTACCTTTATACACTTGATCAATACATTTCCAATTTATCCCTAAATCTTTTTTAAAACTGTCTAATTAAAAAAAATCATTTCTACTACTTAGCGGTGATATGTCCAGTAGATATCCCACTATTTAACAATGATAGATTGTTTACTCTTTAGACTAAAACCATAAACCAGGAGAAAACAGTAATCTCAAATCCATTTTTGGATCAGAAGTTTTTCAGACTGCATTTCTGTGTGCATGTGTGCCTCTTGGTTCATTTGTCTGTGTTCTATCTCACTGACTTTCATTCAGAAAGTTTCCAAACACTGATGCTTCGTTAATTACTCATTTCAGAGCCGCAAGAAGTACGGATGTTCAATTCTGAACAACTAATAGAAACAGGAAAGAAAGGAGTCATACAAGACATGTTTAAAATGCTTTTAAATGTAGGTCACAAAACAAATTTTTCCCTTCAGTGTAAACCTGGTAGTGTTTCATCTGTGGGCTTTTGTGGTCTCTGCTCTTCTGAAATAGCAGGAAATGTTTTAACAATTAGAGTGAGCAAATTGTAAAGGGAAATATGGTAGTGAGTTACCAGCCTAGTCCTTAAAACATTCCTTTCCTAATGTAGTCCTGATGCTGCTCCGTCTTCTATTAGTTGGGGCCACTGCATTGCCATAGGCAAGAATCAAATACACAGTGGTTTGATAATGGTAATACATGCAACAATAGAACAAAAACACAGTTATGATAGAAGCAAAGAAGACATCAACTGCATTTACCTTAAAGCATGTTTTTGGTTCCCCTTGAACAAATTAAAACCCAGACTAATTTCAGTGATGTGTGTTTGTCTCATCTGCATTCTTTAAAAGTTCTAACTTTTCCAAAATCAGATACTATTTTTATTTATTGTACCCAGCCTGGAAAAAGAAATGTTGATGCATGAGTTATATCCACTTATTTTTAATTGTAAAGGAAGGCAAGGATATGTATTTGAAAATAAAAATGCTTGAGTAGAAAGAAAGGAGGTTCATGGGAATATATCTATTAAAATTTCTAGTAAGATAATAGACACTTAAAAATTAGTTTTCATATATTGATTTCAAGATGTATTAACTTTTCAATGTTTCACCCCATCCCAGACCTTAAGAATTTGTTTTCAAGAGTTATATCCCTAAATCTACCATATATATATATATATATGGTGTATATGTAAATAATTTTTAAAATCTCTAGTTATATATGGTGTTGGATGAACAAGCAAATGAACTTAGTCTAAAAGTTCAGTTGAGGTAACTTCACCAAAATATTAGAAACATTTACTGAAAGAAGATACATGATCTTCTTTTGAAAGTTATTCTAAATATGTGATTCTCTTGGATATTAGATTTCACTGAGTACTATTAATCCTAGGCTAAATTCAATGTGTGATTTTGGCTAATGATTAAGATCACAAACAACACAGAATTAGGTTCCTGTGGAATCAAGTGCAGTAACCAATAAGAGGAGACAAAAAGCAACTACTTAAAAATATATATGTTTAAATTTAAGATGTAATATTTAATATATGTGTGTGTGTGTGTGTGTGTGTGTGTGCATACAGGAAGATTCAAAGTTAGTAGTAAACTTGAATTCAAATATGCCTTGTACTTATATCTCATTATGGAGTATTTGTTAAAACCTGGGTCCCGGGGTCAAATTTCATTGGTTCAAAGATGTTCTCCATTGCTTTATTAGCTTGGCTTTCTGCAAGTGTTTATATTACTAAGGTTAAATTTTATAACTGAAAAAACTGGGAGAATAACTTGACCTCTATTATTGGTTTGTATGAAGTTG
Source organism: Physeter macrocephalus (assembly GCF_002837175.3). Taxonomy (NCBI): domain Eukaryota; kingdom Metazoa; phylum Chordata; class Mammalia; order Artiodactyla; family Physeteridae; genus Physeter; species Physeter macrocephalus. The sequence goes on from NC_041224.1 coordinate 163,199,391, forward strand.
ATATGAGATAATTCATCTAAGGCATTCCACAAAGTATTTACATTCATGTCACAGTCAATTAATGTTCAATTACTTAAGAACAAATCGTTGTACTTTTGTGTTATCTAGTTTACCTCACTCTACCCCTGCCTTCATTTTTAATTATTGTTCTAATTTGGGCATGAAGAATTTTGAAAGAAAAAAAAGGAAATGCATTTACAACCAAGTAGTTTCCCTACTTAGTACCAGATTTAGTAAGGCATTAAGTAACATGTAATCAGTTAAACCTCTTTGAATAATGGAAAGTTTGGTGATTTCTTATTCCTTTGAGTTTCTCCTATTATATCCATATTGTCCATTGTTTCATATATTCTGGCAAAGGGTATAAATCTATGGATTGTTCTTCAACATTTCATTCAGCCTTATTTGCTAAACTTGCAGACACCCAAAGGTATTCTTCCTCGATATAGCACCTTGAACCCATTTTTAATTATTTAAATTCAATTTTGATAAAATTTACACTTCAATTCTTCCTCTCTCAAGGATATTTTCTATACTAGGCTGCTTTTCTCCATCACATTGTTACTTTTATTAATCAGTAGCATAAATTGGTCTTAGATTTACACTTTACTGTTGATTATAAATATGTCTTCTATATTTTAATTTCCACGTTTACCACCTTGAATCCATGCTACTTAGCACTATTCTAGGCATACATGTGGCACTAAATAAATGTTTGTTACTAATAATAGATATGTGATTATAGTAATATTTGTGTGATGATAACTAATTTTTAGACTGAGCATTAAGTTTATACAATGTCTCAATTACAACACTCAAAGCACTAATAAAATTTAAAGATTTTAGTTATGGGAACTTGCTAGACATATATTATGTGGATGATTTGATTTGGAGGAGGACATATGTACCTGTTTGTTGTATCTCAAAGGACAGATACTTTGTATTTGGACCATTTACTTGAAACAAATAGCTGTATTCATTAGCAAAATAGTCAATTTATCCAGAATTAAGGGTATGTTTAAAATAACGTTAGAAAAGGGAAACAGATAAAGAGTGCATTAGAAGTTTAACCAATCTGACTCAGAGATCTGAACCCACTCTACATGTGGAATCCATCAAGCCAACTCTAGTGGCACTTGCAAACTTCCCTTTTTTGTAACTGTTCCTCATTAAACTCAGAGGGATCGAGGATAACTTTTTTCAGTAATTTATGACATTTGTGTCTATTTGCAACAGTTGTAAAAATACAGTATAACCAGGAAACATCATAAAACACTCATAAACTCTTCTAAAGGCAGCCAAAGAACTAGACTTTCCACAGCAGTTAATGGTACAAATGTGAGTGAATTATCCCTCGTCAGAGGCTGGGTGAAATCTGTGAACTATGTGATGCATTCTAGCAAATATTTAAGGCATAAAAATAAAAACAAAATCAGTTTTATAGAAAACATATAAAAGAAAATTCTTCAATAATTCTGTCAGCCTCAAGTATGAATTATTATGGGAGAAAGATGCATGTCACTGAAAAATATCTAATCTTATCACAATATTTTAAAATGTAATGTTCTCTGAGAGGTTATAATTTACTTACTGCTTAAAAGCAATGAGTTCAGTTTATTATAGGTGGAAAGTGAATTGTTTTCCATATGGAAAATGCAGATAAATATTCTACAAGTGGACAATTTCATACAAAATTGCAAACACCAGGATACGTACATTTATAAATTACTGATACATGTGTTTATGGATATATTACCTTAGTTTAATTTTATTGGGAATGGTATGCATTTTACAACTTTTAAAATAATATCTGAGGGATTTTGGTGCTTTGAGAGTTCACATTTTATTGTTCCTTGCATTACTCAACGTGAAAATAATCCCAAATTAATGTTGGCAAAGAATTTTTGCTACCCAATTGATAGTACTTGTTGAGTTCAATTTATTTCCTATTTTCTGAGTTCCTGATATGTCTTTGTATTTACTGGCATATGTGAGAACTTTCCTCCCCAAACCATACAAGGAATGCCTTAGAGTTGGATTGCCATAAACAGACTGATCTTTTCCCCAGAAACTAAGCTATTGAGAAGATTAAGAAGAGATGAAGTTCTCATAGATATGCTACTAGTTTGATTCATTCCTAGACTGAAAATAATAAAAATTAGGTCACATTCTAGGTTAACTTGGCTTTAGCAACACAATTCCCACTGCGATTATTAACTGGATCTCTTGGGGATGCCGTTTTCTGGAATTCAAAGATTGCTGAAGCGCAAAGATGAAACTCTTTTGGCCCAAAGAGACTGTCTTGTTCCAATTTGAAAAAAAAAAAAAAATTGGTAATAACTTGGAAGAGTCACTAGCCAGACTATACATATTCTGGAAGATTTCTTTCCCAAGAGAATCTGAAAAGTGAAATATTAGAGGGAAACATAAGCACATTGTCATCACTATCTGGTCTGGCAATCTGCTAAACTGCTAAACATAGTAAAAATAGTATGATCAATCTCGTAGTGATGAGACACAGCAAGATAAAGTAGGCACACTAAGGACAATGGCCCTTATGTAGAGTTATGGACAATAGATATATTTAGTTCACCCATATCCTCTCCACAACTTCCTATATTCAACAAACCCTTATTCTCTGTGCACACACCTCACCTATCATTGAAGATTTTAAGATCCAAGTTGTAGAGTCAAAAGGAACAAAGAAATTTTTTAATTAATGAAAAAAAAGAAAAAAAGAGAAAGCAGAGTAGTGGAGATTGAAATTTCTCAGAAATAATTAAGTAAAGAAAAAGAAAAGAAATGAGACAAAGAAGATAATGCCAGTTACCTTCATTTCCCTAAACTGGAAATACTGAATGTAGAGGTCACATCCTTTTTCATGATTACTTCATCACAAATATCCATATTAACAGATGCATTAAAAATATAAAACACACACCTATATAGATGTATGTGTGTTTAAAGTAAAACTACTTAAGTGGATTGAATTTTAAAATAAGATTTTATTGAAAAAAATGACAAATAGCAAAAACTAATTGAAAACTACTATGGACACAGTCCAAATGTACTCTGTAAATTTTGTTTCTTTGTTCAGGCACCAGCTGTATAGAATATTGACATTACAGAATGTAAACACATGCACGACACTTACATCATTATGTCACATGCTGTTAATTACCTAGCATGCTGTGAAATCTCCTAACCTGCTATAAAATACACACTTTAAAAAAAATTGGAAATGTTTCAACTTATTGCCTTTCTTTCTAAAAATGACCTGAAATTGATGTTTTCAAGACATGGCTAAACATTCATGACAATAGTCACAGAGGAACACCATAATAGTGTATATGCTCACTAACATTCATTTAATAAATTTTGCTTGGGTATATGGTGTACCTATAAATTGGTTGTAAACTGGGAGCTCTACTATAAAGGATTGAGAGAGTTCTCTCCCCTGATTAATCAAAAATGTGTTAAACAACATTTCAAAGACAAAGAAACAATGAAAAGGTCATCACTAGTGAGATTTGTGTCCTAGATTTCGCTAGTACTAGCTTGCATGTCACTCTCCACCCCTTCACTGAGATTATAAATACCAGGTGAAAATGTGAGAGTAATGGCCAAGATGTTTTATTAACTATTTTTCAAGTCAGTTCTCTAGTTGTAGTTTTGATTCTCTATTCTTTGAGGTATGAGTGTTCAAGGAAATAGTTTTGATGGATTTTGTGGCTATTTTTGCAATAGCCCAATATTCAAAGCAGGCTTTATGGGACCAGGATACTATACTCATTCATGTTATCTTTCTAGCTCTCCAGAGCTACCACAGAAATTGTATAAGGGTGATTTCTGATGAGATCCTGCTCAATGAATGAGTTCTCACCCAAGTCCTCAATCTCATCCTCATCTCCACTCCCTCCGTCTCTTTACTTCATGAAAAACCTCTATGCTTACTCTTATGCCAGTTTAAACAGCATATCTTCTTTGAAGTCTTCCCTTTCTTAGGCAGAGTAATCTCTCTTTGATTTTCCCATAGCACTTTGTACATAATTATTACAGCATTTATCACATTGTATTATAATGTTGGGTCTTTTTCTATAACTAATGCATGGGTACCCAGTGGAATGGATAGCCTTATTCATCTTTTTTTTTTCTTTTAAATCTGTGGAACCTTGCATAAGGAAGCAATAAACAAATGCTTGTTAGTCTTCTATTTCAGGTATTACAGTCATTTCTTTTCCTAACCACTATTTGCTTAAGTAGTCTGTAATAAAAATGTGACAATATAAAACAGTTGGTTTTAAGTACCACTTTGTGTGTAGTAGAGAAGTGCAAATGAAGCATTCAAAGTTTGGAGCACAACCTTCATATTTTTCAAAAGGCTAGTACATGTGATTTCAGGTAATGTTGTAAATGATAGGTGAGTCAGTGTCCTATTTCCTTTTTTTCTGAATTTTTCTTCTATAATTACAGATAGCTGGGGGGCGGGGAAGTGATAATGTAAAGGACTAGGAGATCACATAACTATTTTGGCAGAAAGAAGAAGAATTTCCCTTTTGGAATTAGAGATTTCTGTTGCTTTTTTGCTGGAAGCCTAACTTCCATACACTGACCCAGGCTGAATGAGATACTCCCTTACTTGGATATAAGGCATTCATCCTATGACAATGTGTAGGTAAAACAAACAAACAAGCAAAAAAAAAAAAGCAATTTCAACTTATATTTGAAACTTCAACTCAATTGAAAGGGAAACTTTGTGATATGTACTTGAAAGATAATTTACATAGCACCTAGAGGACTCCAAACTATTTTAAGTAAATTAAAGATATGTTTATTTGTCAAAAATTACTAGTCTCAGTAAACTGGTCCTTATAAAAGAAAATGGGTAAATTTATCAAGCAGAATGAGCAGTTTTAAAAAATTTAATATAAAAAGTAATATCATATGACTTCTATAAAATGACCTATATTTCGTTTAAATCATAACTCTCAGGGATGACTGCAAAACAGTGAGACAGATATTCTTATGTCCCTCTTGTAACTTGGACATGGAGATGTAAGTAGTATAAATTTGCAGAAATATAGGATATTAAGGATTATTGTAACTGTTAGCTCTTTTAATAATTTTAATGTTATTTTAAGCAAAATCTAGGGTAAATAGTGAATTGATTATAAAAATGCTCTTTATTTTTAAAGTCTAACCTACTCTGAGTATATAAATTGGAATGCTTTGTTCAGGAGCTGATATTAATCTTTTCAATACATTAAGTGGGGTTCATGTTTTTTTCAGAACTTAATTAAATATATCAATGGAGAAGCCAAGCAACAATAATGGTGATGAGTAGAAAATTAACTCAGTGAGAAAATCAGTATTTAGAGAATTTCATTTTATAGAATAAAAAGATGATTGAAGAAGTAATAAGGATATTAAAACGGGGTATATTTTATACTGTTTCTTCATTAACAAATGAGAGAAAGACAGAACAACAAATTTTAAACTAAAATAAATCATATTTAGACAGGATTAATATAAAAAAGGTCCCTGGGCTACAAATACATATTGAATGCTCTTTTGCCCTCTGTGAGAATAAAAGTCTTTCTAAGGTCACTCTCTACTGTGTGGATAGATGGAACAATTTGCTGGAATCCGTGCTGCCTAAGGTAGATAAATTTAAAATCATGAGGTAGTGGATGGCAGGCAGGGCCGAGTCAGAAAATATGGTTGCCATATGACTCTTGCTACTCACTACCTGAATAAATTCTTAAAAGAAAAATATGAATGTGTGTCACTAGTTTTAAATGTAAAATGGGAACAGTCATTCTTAAAAGGGGCTTCATTAAAGATAATAAATTAAATGAACTTAAATGAGATATGCAGAATGACCCATTTTAGATTTCATAAACCATTAATCCTCTTCCTATCCTCCTCAGGTGTCTCCTGAGACATAAAAATATAACAGTTTAAATTAATTTAGGAACTTTTGTTTCTATCTATGATAAAATTGTAAGATGAAAACTCCCATTAGGAAAAACTAGAAAAGCTAGGTAATATGTCAGAGAAACCTTTTGAAAGCATCTGAGGATTACTGAAGCAGCCAGGGCTTCAGAAGCCAAAACCACGGAGACAAGAAAACCATGAAGAGATGAATCCATCTTCTTTAACATTTTTCTCATTGGGGTACTTTTGATCCTTGGTGTTGGTCCAACATTTGAGAATCTAGGAAGAGTGTAAGAATCAAGCAGAATTTTCCTCTATGTTGTCGGCTTGGCTTACACAACATGGAAATTTTGAAATGCCCAGGTGAACATTACATGAATGGCCATGATTCTGGAGAGAAGAGAACTACAATGAATTATGTAAAGTATTGAACTCTTTTCCTTCTAGGCACTTAATGAATTCTTAAGCTTCACAAGGCAAGAAGCTAAGAAGTCAAACAAAAAGCCACTGAAAGCCCAGTCAAGTTTTCTAATGTCTCATGGTGTAAACTAGACCAATTTAGAATTCAGGACCTCCTAAGAAGTAAGGGGTCTTAGTATACTTCCCAATCCCTCAACTGAGAAATCTTGTGGGCTACACCTCAGCAGTGACACATAAGTAAAGCAAGCATTACAAAGAATGTACCGAGACGCAAATAAATTCAGCACTTGTTTGAATTAAGGCAATTTTTTCCTCTTCCCATTTTGGAAAAACAAACTTCCAAAGGAAGATAGAGTGAGCATCATTCAAAGATTCTTGACTTTTCTGTACATAGAATATAACATTGCATCAAGAATAACCAGGCATATTAAAAAAGAGAGAGAGGGAGAGCAAGAGGAGAAAAAATAAATAAAATGCAATCCATTTATTACACAGATTTACCATTATAAAGCACATATTTTTAAAAATTAAGTGATTAATGCAATCAACATGCAGATGGCAAGATGAAGAATTCCAAGAAAATCAGTCTGAAAAGAGCTTTCATGTAATCCATTTATCTTTGTTCCTAAAATTGACTATAGCAGGCTGAACTAAATTCCAACAAATGCATTTATTTAAAATACAGAGGTTAGGAAATTATAAAGAAACCAGAAAATAAAAATTTGAGAATTGTGAAATTTTATTTTTTAATAAAATTATGAACTAAGTATATAAATTTAACAACAAATTAATGTATTAAGTAAATGAATTAACACAGCAGAAGAGTGGAGGAGTGCATTGTAGTGTAGGAAAGTAGACAATATCATGGCTGAATCAAAAATACTAAATTTTTTTAAAAAACTACTCACATACATCCCCACACACATACAAACATACAAGCACAAGAGACATATGAAACATAGTGAAAAGGTGTGAATTGTGTATATTTAGAGTTCTAGAAAAGCTGAAGAGAAAAAATTAAATGAAAGTAATATTTGAATGATGATAGCCCTTTATTTATTTTAAACTGAGAAAATACCTTAACCTAAAGATTTAAGGTATATTACATACCCCAAGAAAGACAAATACAAAGTAAACCACTTCTTGGTATACCATATTCAAGCTACTGTAAAACCAAAAACAGATCATCTTTAAAGTGATCATAGATAAAAAGGTATATTATTTTTAAAGATTCAACAAGAAAATTCATAGTTCAGCTCTCAACAGAAACAATGACAGCTAGAAGTTACTGGAAAATAAAGACTTAAAATGTATTATTTAAATGGTGGATGCTAGTTTTAATTATTTATTAGTACACTCAAATTCTATCTTGAGATCAAACTTGCAATAAATTAAAATGTTAAAAAAAAAACCTTCAAAATCATTTTATATATTAGCAGATGATAAACCTCTGTATCTATAACTTTGAAAACAAACATATCCCTTATTGTTCTTAGGAAAACAAAATTACAGTTAGACAGCTGTCTTTAAATGGTGTAATGCTTTTCTCTTGGTCAGCTGTCATGGCTTATTCCCATAACTGGTTGGTCTTTCAAAACTTCTGAGTTCAAAACAATATGCAGAATTCTTCTTAATATTAACATTGTTTTTTTCTTCTTTATATATTTTATGTTTAACTTTGTGTCTTTCAATCCTAGAAAAGAAAGGTAAGCTATCAATTACTGTGTAGAAGTATGTTTAAAAATGACAGAATAATTTTGAAAGTAGTGGTGGATGGTATATTTAAGGTGAATATAATTAGAAATTGGCTGTTTTAAAATATGGAATGAAGCCAATATTTCCTTATTCATTTGTAGTTCTTTTCTTAGAATTAGCTTAATTTGACACTTAGCATTAATGTTTCAAGATGTAAAATATAAATATATGAGCATAAACATAAACATAGTACGAGTTAGTATAAAATAACATATTCCAAAAATACATCACTAAAAAATGACAATGCTGGAGAGAGACATAATGCATGAGATATACATTTCATTTTGTGGAATTTCTCCCAGTTGGATCTTGGTAAGATATTTACTTCATCTTTGCTTCCCGAGTACTTCCTTTGCCCCAGGAAATGTAAAACCTTCAATGTCTTTTGTCCTTGTAAGGGCTACTCCTTCTTGTATTCTCTCTCTTGCCTCCTTTCAGTAGTCATTAATTTAGCTTATAAATTGGTAGGCAACATAAATGTGAATTTAGAGACTAACTCTGAGAATGCAGCCACATTAGTGCTAAAGCACAGCAAAGCAGTTAGGCTATGTGACTTCTTTTCCCCCATGTTAATTTTGCTTATGGACAGATACATCAATGAAACTTCAACCACTTCTTTAGATTCTACTGACTCTGATCTAATGCTTGAAAGACTAAACATTCCACAGCCTTTTCTAGACTTAGGGAAGCATTATTTAAGAGAACTTTGTCTTAGAATTAACTGAATATTTGCTGAAACCCCACTCATTCCATAGTAAACCTTACTTGTATGAAAAGATAGAATGTATTAAGGGCTTAAGGGTTTAATACTACTGCATTTGAAAACTGAACTTTTATTGAACTTTTAACATGAAAGAACTAAAAACATTTAATTTGGTAAATAGAAAACTAATCAATACCTTCCATCTGGAAAACAAACCTAGGGAGATGTTGATTAAAAAATGAAAATGAAGCTCACAAAAGACTAGTCAGGGTTTTCCAGAGAAACAGAACCAGAAGGACAGAACTATAGATACAGATATAGATATAGATATGCTAAAAGAGATTTATTATGAAGGATTGGCTCATGTGCATATGGAGGCTGAAAAGTTCTATGATCTGCTGTTTGTATCTGGAGGCCCTGGAAAGCCAATGGTATAGTCCTGGTATTAAATCGAAGGCCTGAGAAGCAGGGCAGCCAGTGCTGTAGATCCTAGTCTGAATCTGAAGGCCTGAGAACAAGGAGCACTGATGCCTGAGGGCAGGGTTAGATGGATGACCCAGCTCAAGCAAAGAGCAAATCCTTCCTTCCTCTGTCTTTTTGTTCTATTCAGACTCTCAATGAAATGGATAATGCCCAGCAGCATTGGTGAAGGTGATCTTTACTTAGTCTACCAATTCAAGTGCTAATCTCTTACAGAAACACCTTCACAGACACGTTCAGAAATAATATTTTACCATCTATCTGGGTATCCCTTAGCCCAGTCAAGTTGAGACATAAAATTAATCACCACTGTCAAGAAGTTTGAAATTTGCTTCACAATACATTTTGTAGACACAAACAAAACAAAACAATATTTAATATGCAAGATAAAGACATCCTGCATGATAATGATAGCTTTTGAAACAGGAAAACATAACATCTGTGAAACAGTGAATAAAAATACCGCTGAAGTTTTAGTTGGGAGAAGTAGTTTTGGAAAACAACACATCCAATTGGAAAAATAATTTCTTAATATTTGACCTTGTTGGTATAATGGAGACATTTGAATAGAAGGTGAGGGCATGTGACTGTATTTTACTGCAGCAGGAAAGCAGAGTCTTCTTACCTTTTCCAAACTGAGTACAAGCAAATATCTCTAACCTCTTTTTTAGTTACTGACAGTATGTTCTTCAAGTTTTTCTGGTTGGATACAGTGATGAGTTCTTGGCACTGTGTGAGGTAAAAATAAATTAAGAAATAAAAAATGATAAATAGGGCTTCCCTGGTGGCACAGTGGTGAAGAATCCACCTTCCAATGCAGGGGACACAAGTTCAAGCTCTGGTTGGGGAAGATGCCACATGCTGAGGAACAGCTAAGCCCGCGAGCCACAACCACTGAGCCCGTGTGCTGCAACTACTGAGCCTGTGCTCTAGATCCCACGAACCACACCTACTGAACCCGTGCACCACAACAACTGAAGCCCACGCACCTAGAGCCCTTACTCCGCAACAAGAGAAGCCACTGCAATGAGAGACCTGTGCACCGCAACGAAGAGCAACCCCCACTCGCCACAACTAGAGAAAGCCCGCGTGCAGCAACGAAGACCCAATGCAGCCAAAATAAATAATAAAATAAAATGCATAAATTTATTTTAAAAAAAGATAAATAGTTAAGGAGTCATATTAAACAAAATGTACCGAGTGTAAGAGGATAAATTCTTGTTTGAAGGGAAAAACAAAACAAAGCCACCCACTAATTCTCACTTTGCTAATTTTTCCTCAAAGATTTTATCTTTAAAAAACAATGTGCCTTTAGACAGTCTTCTTAAGATTGACCTGTTCTAATGTCATCCATAGATACTGAAATAATAAGCATTGCAAAAGGTATGTCCACTGTTATTATGACCAAGAGTTATTTATTTCGTCCAGTTTAATAATATTTTGTGAAGTTTTCAAAAGTATGAGTACTTACAGTTATATAGAATATAACTGATCAAGTCCTACTAAATTAAATCTAAGAGAGTTATCATTGTATATTCCAAGAAATAATTGCTTAATGAAATTAGAATGTTCCTGTTATCTTTTATTGTTTTACTCTGTTTTTGTTTTTTGTTTGTTTGTTTTTGCGGTAAGCGGGCCTCTCACTGTTGGAGCGCAGGCTCCGGCCACGCAGGCTCAGCGGCCATGGCTCACGGGCCCAGCCGCTCCACAGCATGTGGGATCTTCCAGGAATGGGGCACGAACCCGTGTCCCCTGCATCGGCAGGCGGACTCTCAACCACTGCGCCACCAGGGAAGCCCTACTCTGTTAAATTTGGTAAATATATTATATCCAAATGACCATAATTTTTTTGAGCCTTTACCTGCCTCTTAGGGGAGAGTGCTTGTTAAATATACACTTGGCTTTATAAACTTACATGTTAGATATTTTACCAATACTTCTGTGGTGAATAAATGTTCTACTGATCAAATGTAAACATTCACAGCTGCTCCTCTACAGACCCCAGCTTTCTCATATTTTTCCTGTCATTGTTAAGTCTAATTGTTTGCACATTAGCTTTTAGTATAAAACTAGCCAGGGACAGCAAAGTAAGATTTAAGAGTAATAATGGTTAGATTTATAAGCCCTTCAAGAACCAGGGAGCTCTATGGCACTCACATTCCCCAAATTGTCTAGATGTGAATCCTGGGAATTATTGAAGGACATATAGCAAGTTGATGGCAAGACTGCACAACAATGGCATTTTATATATTTATAGCATTTTACAATTCTCAAAGCATTTTCTCCAAATTATCTCATTATATTCTTATGATAACTCTAGGAAATAAGTAGTACATGTATTATTTCTTTACCTTCTCTCTTTTTTAATGGAAGAGTAATTTTGGGGATAGAGAATCTGTGAGACTTAACCAAAGTCACAAGGTTAGCAAGAGGACTAACCAGTAGAAAACTGTAATTTCCTTGGGAATAGCCAGTATTTCCTTCAAATATTTTCTGAGTACCACTATGCGCCAAACATTATTTTACGGATACTGCAGTGACCCAAACAGACTGTCTGCTCTTTTACAGCTTTATATTTTATTGAGGAAGGTATATAATGAACACATTCAGAATAGAATATATATTAAATTTTCATATAATAATAAATGTTATAAAAAATAAAATACTGTAATGGGGTGGATGGTGACAATAGCAAAGATGATAGTATGATTAGGAACAAACTCTCTGATAAGGCAATAAGGACATAAAAAATTAAATGATGAGAATGAACAAGTGATAGGAAAATTTGTGGGAAGAGCTTTCTAGGCAGAGTGAACAGCATTCATACAGCGGGAAAGAATATTTGACATATTTTGGACAATGTGGCCTCAGACTACTGAGATAGTGAGAGACTATAAAAGATGAGGGCAGATAGTCAGCTGACAGATGATTCAGGTGATGTGCTTGGATTTTACTATCATATGTGTTTGGAAGTCACTGAAGAATTTTAGCAGGTAGGGGTACATTTTAAAGAGATTGTTTTGACTACTGTGTCGCTTTTTTCTATAAAACATAATTTTTATATAATTTTATTTTAGCTAGTGGGAAACAGCCACATAGCACAGGGAGATCAGCTCGGTGTTTTGTGATCACCTAGAGGCGTGGGATAGGGAGGGTGGGAGGGAGACACAAGAGGCAGGAGATATGGGAATATATGTATACATATAGCTGATTCACTTTGTTATAAAGCAGAAACTAACACACCATTGTAAAGCAATTATACTCCAATAAAGATGTTAAAAAATTTATTTTTAAAATTTATTTATTTATTTATTTATTTATTTATTTATTGGCTGTATTGGGTCTTCTTGGCTACGCACGGGCTTTCTCTAGTTGTGGTAAGTGGGGGTTACTCTTCGTTGCAGTGCACAGACTTCTCATTGCGGTGACTTCTCTTGTTGTGGAGCATGGACTCTAGGCACGTGGGCTTCAGTAGTTGTGGCACACAGATTTAGTTGCTCCGCGACATGTGGAATCTTCCCGGAGCAGGGCTTGAACCTGTGTCCCCTGCATTGGCAGGTGGACTTTCAACCACTGCACCACTAGGGAAGTCCCCTATATCATATTAAAAAATAAAACCTAATTTAAAATATATTTTATTAAGGAACAGCTTGGTCTTTAGAATAAGTTCTATTCAATACATTCAAATCTTGGCTGAACTTTTGTATGCTGTGCAATGTTCTGGATTCCACTTTCTTTATCAGGAACATTGACAAATAATGACACATGAATTTATAACACATGTAACAGTTATCAGTATTTTTTTTAATGAAGTACCATTATCAGTTTAGAGAAGTCTGTTAAAATTAGGTTTTATTGGTTAAATATAGGCTTTACCAAATATATATGAATATATATAATTTTTAACTATCCTGAATGTTTATTTTTAAGTAATTATTTTCAAATGTAGATGGACAAAGTATAAGCTACATAAGTTTATCCTTTATATATATATATTTAATTTTAAATGAAATGGGAAGTCTTGTGCTGCTGGAAACACAAAATTATACCAGATCACAATAGCATACAGGTGCAGCTCAGAAAAGTAGAAAGATATAACAGATATTAATAATGCAAATTCTCCAAGAGACAATACTGCATGGGTTCATTTAGATTGTCAGTAGGTTTGGTTATGAGCTTATATACATCTGGATGTTTTTTAAAAGATTCTTAATAAAGAGGTAGTGAGAGATGACATCAGTGGGAGCTGACATTTGTAAAAGGTTTTAGAAGATAATGGTAAAAGTTCTAAACATAAAATTAGGTTTTTCACCATTTTTAAATGTCAATGAGTATTCCGCCTTGTACTCACAATTCTCCATAAAGATTTTGTTTCATTTTCTAAAGTTTTCCTCTCTTATGAAAAATAACCTTATTAAAAAAAGAAAAGATTATTCTACAAAACCAATAGCAGCAAAGACAAATACCTTAAAAGACACATACGATTCTCATTGGGCTAAAAGTTTCACAGACAAATGCAGATTTATACTGGCAGGTAAAGAGAAACAATTTTTATGAGTGCAAATATTTATGAGCCCAGATGAGCTAAAGTCCATAGTGAGAATCATTATTCAAAGAAAAAAAAATATGTGCTGTATACAAAATAAGATAACTTTGTTGTATATAACATATTTCAAGAAAACTCCATTGCAAAAATGTTTCACACAGTTAAATTATATAAGACCTTGGATAATACATGTGTATTATGTGATTTAAATTATAATAGTGTGTAAATATATTGCTTTGTGACTGAATTAAAAATTTAATCACAAAGCCAAGAGGTGAGGAAGAAAGAAAAAATTATAGGCAAAAGGAGGAACTATAAGGTGGGTACTTTATATCGTATCTATAGTTAGTTAAAGAATGCCCTGGTGTAAAGACAGAATAAAAGTAATGTCCAAAGATAGCAAACTAGAGAACTGAAAAAGAATCATAATTAAAAAGCAAATAATAATAAGAGGCTTTGATAGTCAACTGTACTTGGCAATTCTTGGAAGTCGGCTCAAACTTTAGCACGGCCATTCAGCTTCAAACTCATTGCAATGACAAAGACAGAAAGAGAAAATCTCAGCAATTAGATTCACAGCTTTGTGGATTAGAAATTCAAACTGGGATGCTGGAATAAAGCTGAGGGTCTATTAGACAATTAAGAAGGTGGCTGGGAGTTCAGTGTTTGTGGGGTAAAGAAAGTGTGAGTAGTAGAGAATTAATGAATCTACAAAAAGATGATAAATCGACTTGAGACATAAAACTTGAAAGTCAGGGATTTGGGTGGGCATCCCAAGCATGTGAACTGAGGCTGAAAAAAAAAAAAAAAAAAAGGCTGCTATTTAGGTTTTAGTTTTCAGTCAACTGGGAACATAGAAAAAGAGGGAACAAATACACAGCCTGACAAAAAATTGATCCAAATATTCCACTAGTTATATAACTGGACCTGTGATACTCTCAATATCAATTTTTGAATAGGAAACATTGGTCATATGAGGCATTTACACTTAATAAGGGGGAAAGAGTAGTAGATTAACTACTAGCAGTGAAAAAATTTAAGGTAGAAAATTCAGAAGACATTCTCTGGTCAACAATATCTCATGACAAAAAAGAGAAAACAAAAACAAACAGAAAGGAAAACAACCAAACACTAAAATATGGGACATCAAGCAGAATTATGAAATTGTTTACATTCTTTTAACCTAAGGATTAAAGAAAGTCAAAAGCATAATGAGAATGTGAAGACAAATTTTAAGTTTTAATCAAAACTTCACAGGTCAATTTGGGTTAATACTATATCTTATTCTGATTCTAGGCACAGGTCAATTTTAGTTAATACTATATCTTATTCTGATTCTATGACCCAACCTTTTATTAATAAAACTATAATAAGAAAAAAAAAACCAGTAAGTCAAATAAGCAGTAATTTGCATTTAATCTGGACGGTTCTACCCTGAGGGAAACTCTAAGGGGAATAAAAAAGGGTTTTGTGTTTCAGAGCAAGAAGAAAAAAAATATGTCATAAAATGCTAATTTGAACTTATGTGTTAGACATACAGAATTATTTCATATTGCTCTATTTGTTCTCCTACTAACTGATTGGAATTGGTGATAGACACTAAGTCACGTGATCTCTAGTCTACTCTAACATCACTGCTTGGAAGAAAACCACAGCAATCCAATGACATGGATTGCTCTCCTGCATTTACCATTTCCCCCAGAGGGTTGGAATTATTTAGAGTGAAGAGGATTTGAACAGGGTTCCAAGGTTGCTGTAGAGCAGCAGTCCCCAAGATTTTTGGCACCAGGGACCAGTTTTGTGG
Source organism: Physeter macrocephalus (assembly GCF_002837175.3). NCBI lineage: Eukaryota > Metazoa > Chordata > Mammalia > Artiodactyla > Physeteridae > Physeter > Physeter macrocephalus. The sequence continues at coordinate 163,215,036 of NC_041224.1, forward strand.
AAGACAATTTTTCCACGGATGGGGAGGGAAGATGTTTCAGGAGGTAACGCCTGAGCGATGGGGGATCATGGTTCAGGTGGTAATGTGAGTGATAGGGAGTGATGGGGAGCGTCAAATGAAGCTTCACTCACTCGTCCACTGCTCACCTCCTGCCATGTGGCCCGCTTCCTAACGTGTCGTAGATAAGTCCACAGCCCGGGGCTTGGGGACCCCTGCTGTAAAGGTTAAACTTCAAATGCCACTATATGACCTATTTCTGGACTGGGAGAACAGTTTTCCAGCCTGAGACAACTGCGAAATTTAGACAAAGAAGTGAAAGAAAAACAAACAAACAAAACACAAACAAGCCAAAAATATCCCACTCAAACTAAGTTTGAAACTAAAATTCCAAAGTTTATAAGCATATATATTAACAAAAGCAGCATACAGAACCAATGATTAGAACATACATTTACTCTAAATAAAAAACAAACAAACTACATAGAACTTAAAAATAAAATCACTGCAATAAATTTATAATACAGAGACTCATAGCTGGTGGAATAAACTCTAGCTTGAACACTGGCGGGAGATGTGGTGAATTTCAAGATGGTACTTGATATAACCTTCCCCCCCCAAAAAAAAATCCAAAGTGATAAAGATATTTTTAAACAATGAAGAATAAACTTTTGATATTCCAATTACAATTAAAAAGAAAGTCACAAGAAATATTTGTACAGAAAATATAATTTGTATACCAAATAAAATGGAGCAATATTTGTAGAGAAAGAATATATGGAGAATTTAAGAAAGACAGCAATTCATACATGAAACAGTCTGAGAAACAAGAGGGGTAAAGATAAATTTACAACCACATATTTCATAGTAAATTTGCATATCATCACTACTAAGGAGACATTATTAAAACGATCAGAAGAAGAGATTGTATGCAAAAGAATTAAGTAAGGCTAACCACAGATTTGCCACTAGACAGATGGTAAAAGATAAATATTCTGGAAAAGATAAGAGAACATAACTTCACAATTCTATACCATCCAAATTACCACTCAACACTGACAGCAAAATATTAAGAGACATAACGATAAGAGTGTTATTTAAGGTTTTATGAAGAGCTAATATGATCAGATTTGTTTTTACAGATTAGAGGGGGTTTAGAATGGCTATGTGACAGCCTGTTAGGAAGGTGTTGCAATAGTTCCTATTATAATGTCTTGGACTTGGATGGAGGTGGTGAAGATAGAAAGCTGTCAATATATTCAGATACATAGAGTGACGTAGAGGGAGATATCAAGAATAAGAGTTGAGGTACCTTGTGGTCATATAAGATAATGCACGGATCTGGACCTGAGAAAAGAGATCTGTGCTGAGGTAATGTATATGTGCGTCATCTGAGTGTAGACACTAACTGAGGGACATGGCATAGAAGAGGTAAAGGGAATTATTGGGTTATTAACAAGACTGGGTTATTTTTTAGGTAGGAGAATGAAAAGACAAAGACTGGAGTGTTACTAAAATTAGAGATTGTGATATCTTAGCCGATTATGGGATATACTAAGTTCATATTTTGTAGTCATTTATTGAAATTTAGCAAACATTCCGAAAATTTCTAGTGGCTTGTAGAAGAGTTAGGGGTACAAGAGAGACTATGCATAGAATGTTAGTGTAATTGAATCTAATGCCCTTTCTGAATCCAAAAAATAGTGACTTAGTCTCTCTCTGTCTCTCTTTTGCATGTGCACATTCTTCAGCAACTTTTTAAAATATTATTAAATGAACAAGAGTCAAATATTTCTAAAATCTCTAGGACTGTATGTTGTGTGTACTTCACTCATGTGTCCATCTCATAATTCTTATTTTTGCTTTTTCCTATATTCTGGGTTAATTTTATAAACTTCAAATTTATTATTTTTCTGTTGTTATTTTGTGTCCATATTTGTTAGTGAACTGTAAAGATAATTTTTGAAACATAATTGAATATAAATAAATTAAAATATAAAATCTGTTAAAATAAAAAAAGATAAAAGTGTCAACAATACTCTCTGACCCAAACCAAAAGAATCAATGAATATACTGAAAACAGAAGGAGAGAAGAGAAACAAAAATCATGGCAGAGCACAGAAAGTGTACAATAGCTAACTTCATTAAGATTGACTGCAAATAATAATAATAATTTTATATTTAAAATTATATAAAATAAAGTACATAAAAAGATCAATGAGAAAGAAGACTAAGTAGGTGGCAAGTATTCAAGAAAAGTTCATGAGGTTCCCTTAGTTTTGTTAAGTAACATTTACAGTTAACTATGTTTGTGAAAATGTAAGTCACACCACTAAATTTATAGAAACACACTCTGCATCCTTCAGACCAGAAGAGGAAAGAGAAGGGATATCAAGAAACTTATCAATCCAATCCAAATTAAAACAAAACAATAACAAGAGGGAGGTGGACAGAGAATACAAATAAAATGGAAAGCACATACAAAATAAGATGGGGTACAACATATATAACATTTTATATTTATAACACATGTTTTTGTGACTGTATATATAAATGTACAGTCACAACAAATATAAAAAGTAAATTTTCTTATTGAAAATGTTATCAGATTGGATTAAAAACAACTTCAGCAATACAAAATCAGCTCTATTCTACATATAAGGCACACATAAACAAACATAATATATAAAGGAGATAATAGAGGTCTGAAAGCAGATATGCCATGTAAACATCGGCAACTAAAAAAACAAATAAAGCAATGTTAATATCAGATAAAATGTACTTTATGGTAAAATTATTAATGTTATGCTTGGCACTACATAATATTAAAAGAAAAAACCTACAAATCTCTTCAAGGACATATACAAATCATGAATTTATAATCATGTAACATAACAGCCTTCAAATATACAAAGCATGAGTAAAAAATTTTCAAGAAGCAATTAAATCAGCAATCATGAGGAAGTTCATTTTAGCACATCTCCGTTAGAGATTGATAAGTCAGCCAAGAAAAGTAGTCAGTAGGTACACAGAAAATGTTAACAAAAAACTATAGTATGTTTGAAATTAATAACAATTTACATAGGATGTAACCCTCCAAAATAGAGAATATTTTACTAAAAAACTTTGTATTAGTTTATTTTCACTTACAAAATGTGTCAAAATAATTCATATAATTATATCTCAATGCAGTGACATTCAAAATAAGTAACAACAGCAAAAATTTGGTTAAGAACATAAATGCATACTAAATATTATACAGTATTATATAGGTGATAAAGGAAACTATATTGACAATTTCAAAATACATATAAAGTAGAACAAAAATAAACTTAATACACCAAAATTTGCAAAAAAAGTGCTAATATAGTAATTAGTGGTAAATTTATAAATTTAAATGCATTTATTTTTTTAAAAATTCTTAAAAAAAGAGCTAAGAGAAGCTACGAAACAAAAGACTATAGTAGAAATCTGGGAATAATAATAGCAAGAGTAGAGATTAATGAAATAGAAACACATTAAGAGAGAAAAGATCAATATATTTATTACTTTAGCAATACTGATTAGGGGAGAAAAGCCACAAAAAGATTTAGAACAAAAGAGGGATACAAATTTAGATACAGTAGAATTTCTAAAAATAATAAGACATTATTTTGAATAACTTTCTGTCAATTTCCGTAACAACATAAATAAAATTAATTAATAGAATCTTGAGAAAATATAGAAATTATTAAAATGTACTGAAAATAACAGAAAACCTGAATATCTGAAAAAGAATGTGAACAAAAATTGAATCTTTGATCTTAAGACATTTTACTTAAAAAAGACACAGTCAACCCAGATGACTTTACCTTCAAGGAACAGATGTTCCTGATTTTATGTAATTTCAGACAATAAATTTAGAAAAAGGAAAGCTATTCAGTTTAAGTATATAAGGCTAGTATAAGCTCAATAACAAAACCAGACAAGAACAACAAAAAGCAAAAAAAAATTGATACCAGTTTCCCTGAAGAATTCATATGAAACAACAATCCAAAATAAAATATTAACAAATCAAGTTCAATATATTTTAAATACATTTATTTATTTAATTTTTGGCTGTGTTGGGTCTTCATTGCTGTGTGGGGGCTGCGGCGAGTGAGAGCTATTCTTCATCGTGGTGCACGTGCTTCTCACTGTGGTGGCTTCTCTTGTTATAGAGCATGGGCTCTAGGTGTGCAGGCTTCAGTAGTTGTGGCACACAGGATTAGTTGCTCTGCAGCATGTGGGATCTTCCCGGACCAGGGCTCAACCCGTGTGTCCTCTGCATTGGCAGGTGGATTCTTAACCACTGCACCACCAGAGAAATCCCTCAAGTTTAATATTATAAACATGTGTACAGGTACAGGCATACACATATGCACCTATGCAAACTATATTCTAACAAATTAGTGCTTATTCCCAGGAATGCAAATAAATGTCAATTTCAGATAAAACTATCATTAAGTCATGATGCATAGAGTTTAAAGGATAAAAAAACTATGAGCTTAAAAGAAGCAGATGAAGAATTTATTACATTTCAGTACTTAGCTCATGATATTGATAGAAACTCAAGTGATTTCAACTGTAGAGGAAGTTCCTTAACTGTCTGAAGGGTATCTGTCAAAAACCTACACTGAACAACATAGATTTTATTCATTCTTGTAATGGGAAGTCCTAGACATTGCATTATTAAAAGATAGAAATGGTGCAAAAAATAGAAATTGTCTCTATTCATATTGTTATATCTTAGTTAATACCCAGGAGAATCAACAAATTCAGCTATCAAAATTATTTTTAAAAATTATCAACTTTTCTAGAATCAAGATCCACAAAAACATTAATGGTATTCCTAGTACTAACCAATAGAAAATATAATAGAAATGAAAATACTGTATTTATAAAAACAACAAAACTATAAGGTGCCCAGGGATAAAGCTTAAAGACAAAATATATAAAACAATGAAAATTACCAATAATTATTGAAAAACGTAAAAGAAGTTTTGCACAAAGAAATAGCTGGCTATACTATATCCATGGATGGAAAGAGCCAATATTCAGATATCAATTTTCCCAATTAATCTATAAATCTAGAAATGCTTTAAATAGTATTTTAATAAATTTGGTATGTTGATACTAATGTGCAAATGGAAAAAGTAGCTGAAGTAAATAATAAATTTTGAGGGAGTTATCAGAAGAAGATTTTTTTTTATCATTCTAAAGACAATATGAAAATTCATAGTTTTATCACAGTATTGGCAGAATTAGGGACAAGTATACCAATAATACTGATTAGGACTCCATATAAGAGGTAGCATTACCAGCTAGTGAGGAAAAGTTGCTGTGTTCAAATAAAAATGCTGGCACATTCACTATGGAAAGTTTAAATCTCTACTTCATACCATAAACAAAAATAATTACATATATCACATTGAGATACAAATTTTTTAAAAAGTAAAAACTTTAAATAAAAATGCCAAAAATTATTTTATAACTTTGAGGTTGGAAAAAAATTTCAAACAATACTCAAGAAGTATAGACCATAAGGTAAATACATTTAGTTATATTAAATTAGAAACAATTGTACCCTCCTAGATAGCATAAGCACTGTCTAAACATACAATAAAACATTAGAATACATTTTCCATCTTTTAACCAATAAAGGATTTGTAGTATTCATATTTTATATTTAACTTTTAAAAAGCAAAGAGATGGACACATTTGAAAATGAACAAAATTATATAATTTTGCTATTAATTACATAGAAAATTCATAATAATTAGACAAAAGCACATTAAATAATATTTTATATACATTGGACTAAAACCTAGGTACCTCCAAATGTTTTTGAAGATGTGAACAAAAGGTAGATTTCTACTCTGTTCACAATCTGGAGCACATTCTGGAAATATCTAACACGTTTAAAAATGAAAATATTTTTCACAACAAAATTATACTCTCAGAAATGTCATATAAAAATGCATAAGGAGGGCTTCTCTTGTGGCGCAGTGGTTGAGAGTCTGCCTGCCAATGCAGGGCACACGGGTTCGTGCCCCGGTCCGGGAGGATCCCGCATGTCGCGGAGTGGCTGGGCCTGTGAGCCATGGCTGCTGAGCTTGCGCGTCCGGAGCCTGTGCTCCACAAAGGGAGAGGCCACAGCAGTGAGAGGTCCGCGTACCACAAAAAAAAAAAAAAAAAAAAAATGCAGAAGGAGAAAAAAAATATGTTCCTACAACTTTTTGTAACGGTTAAAAGTTGGAAAATCTTCAAAATACCCATGAACTAGAGAATAAATATAAGAATAATTATAGTATATTCATACAAATAATCAATATAAAGCAATTAAATTAATGAAATAGTTATATGTGACATTATAAATAACTCAAATTAAACATAATATTTTACTTAAAAAGCAAGCTATTGGGCCTCCCTGGTGGCGCAGTGGTTGCGCGTCCGCCTGCCGATGCAGGGGAACCGGGTTCGCGCCCCGGTCTGGGAGGATCCCACGTGCCGCGGAGCGGCTGGGCCCGTGAGCCATGGCCGCTGGGCCTGCGCGTCCGGAGCCTGTGCTCCGCAACGGGAGAGGCCACAACAGAGGAAGGCCCGCATACCACAAAAAAAAAAAAAAAAAAAAAAAAAAAAAAAGCAAGCTATATTATGGTATGTACAATATAATAACATTCATACAAAGATACATAATATTCATATAATATAGTCACATTCATAAAAAACATTGTTTTGATACCTATATATATATATATGATGTGATGTGCTGATATATGAACGTGCATAGGCTTGATAAACTTCAAACTTACACAGGTGTAACCTAGAGGTAGTAGAAAGTAGTATTCACCTAGCACCTATAATATTCTATGTCATTAAAAATATGAACAAATTTTAGCAAAATATGAAAATACTAGAGTTGTATATAGGTATATGGATGGTCTCTCTCTGTATATATTTTTTTGGCTGCATTGGGTCTTTATTGCTGCGTGTGAACTGTCTCTAGTTGCAGCACGTGGGCTCAGTAGTTGCAGTGCACAGGTTCTAGGGCATGCGGGCTTCAGTAGTTGTGATGCGCGGGCTCTAGAGTGCAGGTTCAGTAGTTGTGGTGCACGAGCTTAGTTGCTCCGTGGCATGTGGGATCTTCCCAGACCAGGGTTCAAATCTGGGTCCTCTGAATTGGCAGGTGGATTCTTAACCACTCTGCCACCAGGGAAGTCCATGATCTCTATATTTTTAGATTGTTTATTTTAGAAAAGGTTTAAGATTTACAGAAAAATTGCAAAGATAATACGTAGAATTCATAAATATCTCATATTACTAACTTACAGTAAATAGTATGGTAAATTTGTCAGAATTAATTAGCCAATATTGATATATTATAATTAACTAAAATCAATTTTATTCAAATTTCCTAAGTGTTTGTGTAATGTGCTTTTCCAGAATTCCATCTAGGCTACAACATTACATTTAATTGTCATGTCTCCTGAGGTTCTTCTTGGTTGTGACAATTTCTCAGACTTTCCTTGTATGTGTAGACCTTCACAGTTTTGAGGGGGTACTGATAAGGGAATTATAGTACAGTGAACCTTTATGGGAATTTGCCTGATGTTTTCTCATTTTTAGAATAGGTTATAGGTTTGGGGGAGAAAGATGATGGAGATAAAGCACCATTTTCATCATATCATAGCAAGGCTACACGTTGTTAAAATGGCTTATTCCTATTGATGTTAACTTCATTACTTAGCTGAGCTAGTGTTAGTCAGGTTTTAACACTATACATTTATTCTTCTTCATCCATTCACATACTGTACTCTTTGGAAGTTATTATGTGCAGCCCACACTTAAGAAGTATGGAGATATGCTACATCCCCTTAAGGACAGGGTATCTACATGAAGTATTTGGAATTCTTCTGTATAACAGATTTGTTTATTTATTCAATCCTTTATATTAGTACATACTCATGAACATTTAATTTGTACTTTGGGTTAGAGTCCAATATTATTTTACTTATATTTTTCAAATGGGTCCAGCTCTGGTCATTGGGTGCATTTTCACTTGGCTTTTATGTCCTTTCGATATACCCCCATAATCATCCTGTGGGTGTGACATTACACTTCCTTACTAGAGTACTACATGGTAGTCCAGATTCATCATGTCTTCTTCAAATTAAGACAGATTTATTGTGCTCTCTCTCACTACTCTCATTCAACATCATTGAATTAATGGAAATCCTTGTTAGTGCAACAAAACAAGAAAAATAAAAAGATATTCAGATTGGATGAAAGAAAGAAAAACATCCATTTTATTTGCAGACGACTTATCTATGTAAAGCAAACAAACAAACAAAAGTCCCTCCTCCCCCAAAAATCTAAAGAATGATTCCTGGAAGTAATGAGCAATTACATCAATATATGTGATTAATATACAAAATTCCTATAAATAAACAATAGACTTTTTTTTCAAAATACAATTTTTTATTGAGGCAACATTGGTTTATAACATTATATAAATTTCATGTGTACAACATTACATCTCAACTTCTGTATACACTACAGCATGCTCACCACCAAAATTTAGTTTCCATCTGTCATTATACTGTTGACCCCTTTATCCATTTAGCCCTCCCTCTCTTCCAAATACCACTCTCAATAGCAACACAGAAACAAAGAAAGAACCATGTAGATATATCTAACAAAATATATTCTAGACCTGTCTGCAGAAAACTATAAAACCCTGAAAAAAGAAATCAAAAATTATTTAAATAAAGGGAAAGACATTCTATGTTTATGGATTGGAAAACTTAGCATAGACTCACATGCAAAAGAATGACATATTTGTGGAACTGGAAGAAAACTATCTTTCAAACTTACCCACTGAGCTCACTTAGCATTCAGTTTCCAATTAGCTAGACTACTTAAGAAGCCTCCAAATAAATATGGTCTTCAGGTCTCATACCTGGCCAGCTGGAAAAACCTTTTTCAATTATTATTTTGAGTTACTTTTGTGGTAAATTATTAGGATTCTTCAGGTGGGCAGTACTTTTACAAGATATTCTAAGGTATAAGTTCTAGAAAGCAAAGATTTAAGACTAATGATAATGGATATACTTCCAAAAGAATTTACTTAGGTGTGTATAAAATATTCCTGGAAAAAATATTCACACTTTATCCATCTGCCAAACAACTAGTGTTTCAAAGTATGTTTAAAAATTCATGTACTTCAATAATAAAATGAAAAACAAAATTAAAAAGGAGCAGAGCAATTGAATAGTCACTTCAGAAAACATGTGACTGGACAATAAATTCATCAAAATATCTCAGCATCATTATTAGTCAAGGAAAAACATGCTAATGTGTTCCTACTGCACACTGACTAGAAAGAGTAAAATTAAAAGATTGGATATGCCAAATGTTGGTGAGGATGTAAAGCAATTCCAATTCTCATACTTTCATGGTAGGATTGTAAAATTGCATGATCACTTTGAAAAAATGTTTGGCAGTATCTTACACAGTTAAACATCAACTACTCTATAATCCATAGCACTTAAACTGCTTTTTATTGTATGTAAATTATTCCTCAGTAAACAAAAATATGTAGTGGGAAAAAAAGGAAAATATCTCCAAAATACCCAGTCAAATATTTCCTAATTTCATACCCTAAATTGCATTCTTTTAGAACATAAATAGAATAATGTGTATTAAAAAATGCCTGTTTAGTAATGACTAAGCAGGTAATAAATGTTAATCTTGATTATTTTGAAAATTTGGATCAAAAATGAAAATTTTTCATGAACCTTTTAAATTCATGAAACATAAGCCTGGTGTAATTGGAATGTTAATAAACATATAAAGTGTCAATAACATTGAGTCTCCATTTACTTAAAATTCATTTAAAGATTACAATAATGAATTCCTTTTACATGTGATTTCTAAGCAAATTGTATACACCAGTTCTCTAAGGTGTGAAAAAAAAATTTTAGAAACCATAATTATTTAAACAATCCATAGTCTTCAGAGTTAATACCATAAGCGCTACTATCAAATTTGACAAGTGGTAGAAACTTTTACTTTATCATTGTGATAAAATTATTTCCATCCATTCATATGTGATTAAACCAGATACTAGTTCTAGCTTTTTCTGCACATGTTAATATTTAAACAAAAAAGGAGAAAATAATTCTAAATTTGTAAATGGTTTCCATATACAAATATCCCTTTGTCTTTAAATATCTTATGAACTTGTAAACCATGAGAAAATGATCTCCTACATATTGTTATATATTTTTCCAGTAGCCTGTATTATAAAATTGAAGATTAACATCCTATAGGGGAAAAATGTCCTGAGTTGTGGCTCATGGCTCAGGTATTCATTCAATAGACAATAATTGACCACCTAGTGCTATTAAAACAAAACAAAAAAACCCCAAAACAAAACAAAACCTAAACTGTGTACAGACAATATAAAGCAGGCCTCTAAAATGTGGAACCTTTAAAAGATAAGTTACATTAATTTAAAAAATCATGCAAAAAGAGTAGAGTACAGTGATATATAATCAATAACAAGTATGGACAGGATAGCAAGGTTGGATTGGTAAATTTTGAGGGAAGAGAGTTGGTGAAAACTTTCTGTATAGAAAGGAAGAACAGAGAATTTATGTCAAACAAGGAAATGTCAATCATTAGCCTCTCTACTTGCTGGGGGATATAAACAGTCCCTGAAATCAACGTACTTGCAAGCTTATAGGATAGATGATTGCTACAGGGGCTCTTTTCTTTATGTGTGTCTCAAAAAGTAACAGAGCTGGGAACATGGCAACAATTTGATGCTGTTTGTTGAATGAATAGAGCTAATCCTTTGCTTCGGGTTCTTGGGTATTTTCATAGGGTAATGAGGTTTAAACTGATATATCAGCAAAGCTGTCTCTAACAACAAAACCGAATGAAAAGTTTCTCTGCATTATTGTAGTGGAGATTAGTGCCTGAATTTACTCCTGGATCTCCACCCATTTTAAGGTGAGTCCAAACTGACTTGAGAGCAGTGATCTCTTGATAGATCTGGGACTGGCACCACTAGGATGGACAGTTTAGGTGCTAAGAGTGTAGCCATGATGAATTTCAGAGACTCAAGTGGTTTGTAATAGAAAGATTTAATGATGAAAACATTCCCTACTTCATAAATGTTACAGCAAAATTCAAATACTGCATTATTCATGTAGTTTTTCTTTCATTTTTCCAGATTTTCCAAAATAATACCTACAGGCAGATTTTGGTCTATCAGAGATTTTTAACTACTACTTTTCTACCCCTTTATGCCTTCCCTCTCTGGCAGCAGCTTAGAAATTCAAGGAGAATGTGGCAATAAACTTCTGAAATGAAAAGACAGTGGTTTTTCTACTTACACAAGTGTAATATCACATAGCTCTTTTGATTTTAGAATATTTCAATTCTTTTCACCTTTAGAAATTAAGTTTTTTAATCAATGTTCCACCACGACAAGTGGCAGTTTTCTATAGAAATCTCAAGGTGCCTGGCTCTAGGTCTGAAAGTTACTTGTAGCCCACTGACTTGATATTGAAATCTAGATCTCAGAGGAATCAGTTAAATTTTATATGTTTGTGTCATACATGAAGCATGGCATATTATCCTGTGTTTAAGGACGAATGTTATATGTTTATAAATAAGCATTTTTTTCCAAGGAGTGTTTTTGAGTTTTCTCTTAACTAAGAGATAAATACTGTATTCAATTTCAAATCTCACTTTACACACGTAGAATAAGCTTTCCTGTTCAGCCAGTCAACATAGTGGTAGTATTTAATATAAACTTCTACCCAGGTTTCTGAAATCAGGGTCATTTCACATGGGATTTGTACAGCTGCAAATCTGTGTCAGCTGAACAAATGCAGATAAAGGTGATGGTGAAATTTAGAGAAAAAAGGAGAAAATCATTCTGTCCCTGGAATAATTCAAAGTTGACATCACCAGTTTTCCTCTTTCTTGGTCCCACAACTTGTGGCATGAGCTTATTTCTGAAATATAAGAATACTCAAATGTCCTAGATAGATGATAAACTGAAATTTTAATACTCACCATAAATGCTTTAATCCAAGGATCCTAAAAATGTAATTTTTAAGATATTAGGAGTGTCTTCTTTTTGAGTTTTAATTATGCATATTTATGATTGTGCTCTCTCAGAGGATTTATTTCTTCCATGTTAACTATTTTCTAACCATCCCAAGCACTTTAAAATATTTTTATTGATAAAATTTTTCAGAGCAATAGACATAGAGGAGAGTATGTATTTAAACCAACTTTTCAATTGCTGAAAAAAATTTCTTTGTATCATCCATTCCAAATTTGTCATTCCTAAATTGCCTTTATATGTATATATAATATATATATATAAATATATAATATATATTAATTTAAAGTGCTTTCTCAGAATTTTGGAATGATTTGGTAAATTTATCTAGTTTTAGTTCCTTTCTGAATGAGTATATATGGGTCCAAAGAGGGCATATAATTTCAATGTTAGAATCAATTTTTTAAAAAAATTGTGGTTAGAGTCCCTTGACTTTTTATACGAAAAAAAGGATATATTTTTTTCCTGCAGAAAAAAATAGTTATAATAAGAACTCAAATAATTTGGCTTTCTATCAATGAAATACCATGTGCCACATACCTAAATGAAATTGACACTTCATTGAGTATCTACTACATGTAGTGTTCTGTGTTAATCAGTCTCCTTTAATCCCTCAAGAACTTTTTGAGGTGGGTATTGTTATACTTATTTTATACTTGTGGAAATTGAAACTCAGACAATTCCAGGGATTTGCTACACGTCACAGGATAAATGGCAGCACAGAAATTCAAATCTGAAACTGTTTATTCCAATACTGATTCCTCTATTCCAAATCTTCTTTCTTATAATGACTCAAAAAAATATGTTGGCAGATATGGCAACGAAAACTAACATTTCAAAAAACTCTCCTTTGGGTCTCATTTACTACCATGTTTACATGAACCCTCCCCAGAATTACTTCTTTAAGAATTCAGCTACCAAATGGTCTAAACTTATTTATATTAATTCTTCAACCTACTTCAAATTACCTTCAATATCTATCACTCTATTGAAACTATTCTTGAATGTCTTTTTGTGTTCAAATAGGATGGATAATTCTCAGTGCTCATTTATGTCTTCTTACATCTTGAAATATTTGCTGGTGTCCATTACATGACATTGCATTTTACCTTACTTACCTTTCTTAGCAGCTCCTTTTTATTCTCATAAAAATTAATGATTCTGCTTTCTCCACTAAATTTTTAGATATTGGATGACACAGGCCTTGGACTTTTTATACTTATCTCTCTGGGTGAACATATCCAGTTCTAGAGTTTTAAATACTCTTTATAAAGTGATCACTAAAAATTTACATGTCTAGCCACAAGTCATTGTTGGGATCCAGACTGGAGTACCCAATCGATTGCTTGATATTGCTACTTAAATATAGTAGTATTTTATATATTTATAATATATAAAATATTATCTTAAAATATACATGCCGCCAAAGCAATGCAAAATACATCATTGCCCAGTGGTTTCTATAAAAATAAAATACATTGCCTTTTATCCAGTTATTCCAACCCCAAACTTGAGAGGCTTACTTGATTCCTCTCTTTTCCTCATTCCACTTATTCAATTCATCAACAATCCTTTTAATTATTATTTCCAGAATATACCCCAACCATTTTCACATCATCTTCAGTGTTACTGCTGTGTTTCTTGTTCAAACTACATAATATTTGGCCATGATTACTATAATTGACAGTAATTGATATTCTTGCTTGTTTTTTTGCTTTGTTTTCTATTGCTGCTGTGACAAATAACCATAAACTTGTGATCTAAAACAACACCCATTTATTAGCTCACAGTTCTGTAGGTCAGATGTACAGGTAGGGCTAACTGTTTTTTCTACTTAGAGTCACAAAAGTTGAAACTTAAGTGTTGATCAAACTGGGTTCTTACCTGAAGGCTCTAGGGAAGAATACACTTCCAAGCTCAGTTAGGCGGTTGGAAAATTCAGTTCCTTGTGGTTGTAAGAATGAAGTCCAGGTTTTCTTGCTGGCTGTTAGCCATAGGCTGCTCTCAACATCTGGAAACCCATCTGTATTACTTTTCACATGATCCCCCTTTATCTTTAATCCAGCAAAGGAAAGTCAAATCCTTCTCATACTTTGCATACATATGACTTGCCCTTTTGTGGTAAACCAGAGAAAACTCTCTGTTTTTAAAGGGCTCATGTGAACAGATTAGTCTCACCCAGATAATGTCCCTATTTGAAGAAGCATTTACTAGTAGCTCCAATTACAAATGGAAAATCTCTTTTACCATGTACCAAGATAATCATAGTAATAATGGCCAGGGGGCAATGTTTATAGGGCCATCTAGAATTCTGCTTACTTACTGCTTCTCCTACTTTGCCTCTCGCCTACACAATTTACTACTTACATAGCAGCCAAAATTATAATTTTAAAGGGTACAAATGAACTTATTTACAAAACAGAAATAGAGTCACAGATGTAGAAAACACACTTATGGTTACCAGGAGGTAACAGGGAGGGGGGATAAGTTGGGAGACTGGGAATGACATATACACACTACTATATATAAAGTAGATAACTAATAAGGACCTACTGTATAGCACTCTACTCAATACGGTACTGTGTAATGGCCTAAATGGGAAAATAATCTAAAAATGAGTGTATATATGTATATGCTTAATAGATTCACTTTGCTGTACACCTGAAACTAACACAACATTGGAAATCAACTATACTCCAAGAAAAATTTTTTTAAAAGTATAAAACATATGCACCATTTTCCTACTTTAAGCCCTTTGTGTCCTTTTTCACTTTCTTGTTTCTGAGCTACAAAATCATCCTTTTTTAAAAAAATTTTCCTCTAATTACTAAAATCCTAATCAGAAAAACTTGTATACTGGTATACTTTGTGTACTTTGGCAGATGACAATCTCTCTCAGTTTAGGTTTGATCATCTATAAATTTTTTTACCATATGCTTATTTGGGGACATTAACA
Source organism: Physeter macrocephalus (assembly GCF_002837175.3). Lineage (NCBI taxonomy): Eukaryota > Metazoa > Chordata > Mammalia > Artiodactyla > Physeteridae > Physeter > Physeter macrocephalus. The sequence goes on from NC_041224.1 coordinate 163,230,152, forward strand.
AATGACTTACTATACTTATTATAGTCGTTAAATAAATTACCCCAATCATCCTATCCCACTTCCATCTTTGCTTATCTACCTGGGACCAGTCTGAAAATGATGACTATTTGCTCTCTATCTTTTGTCTGAATGGCTATCTAGAATGAGCTGTCTAAATGGTATATATGATACTGGGAAAAGGCAGGTATTCATTTCTGTAAACACAGAGTGATTACTGTCTGAAGCACTGTTCTAAGCCCTGTGAAAAGCACAAAGGTAACACAAATGTTAAACTGTGTCCTTCAAGAGTTTAGACTCTGGTGGTAATGAATGGAATTAGAAACATCATGAAATAGAATTGGCATCTCTGTTATAAACAGAACCATGGTCTAGTTACAGGCAATGGGTATGTCTGTCTCCAAAAGGCATCTTCTCAGATCTGGCCATTTATTTAATTTTGATTTGTGGTGGGATAGATTATCTGAAGTGAGATTTATTAGAGATGTAATAGAATAAGCTAGGTAGTATGACTATGCCCTACTGTTTTCCCAAAAGAAAAATGTTACATGAGCTTAAACCACCATTGTAGATAGTCATTGGAAAAACGATGATTCTAATTCATTAAATATGTTTCTCATAATTGTTATTTAGTTAACGACTGCAGTTAAGTAAGACCATCATAAGACACGCTATATTAGATACTCATTATTTAAAACATGTTTTAAGACTAAGCAATTATAAATCAAGCTATTCACCTCTTAAACTTAAATAAATAGATCCATAATAACTCATTTGTACATAATTAACAAACAATAATTACTTTAGTAAACCTATAAGGTCAAGCTAATAAAAATAAAGAACAAAAATTGCTGTGTTAAACTTCCAAGCTGTTATTTATATTTTCAGATTTTTTGCATTGAATTTGACATAAAATAGGACAAACTCACTTATGATTGCCACTTTTGAATTGAATACAAGAACTAAACTTATTCACACAGTAGCTCTTAAAAAAGATGCTAAATAGAAACATGTGATACAGAGATTTAGTCTTTGGATATTTACTTCTCTTGGTTCCTTCTGTTCATCCTTAAACTTTTGTAAAAAATGTTAGCAAAGTTGGTTCTTAAGCATAATTATTTGGAAGGCAAAATTTGATCACGATTTCACTTTGGTTTGTATGGTTCGTATTCATCCAATAAGTGACAAGCAGACTTGTTACTCTCCGGTCCCTCTTGTGACCCTGATCTTTACCATGAAATTATGTGCTACTTTTTAAAGGACATGGTATTACTACAGTGTTTAAATTCTTTGGAGCTTACAGAAGACGATTACAATGCATGGCAAATTGCTTTTGTAATAATGTGCACATAATTGAAAGAGAATCATCATTCTCTATCTACTCAGGATATTATGAATCCCTCTTTGTGCTTCCCTAGTATCTTGGTGTAGCCCTATATCAGAAATGATCATTATATTATGAACGTATCATTACTTGTTTATAATATCTACTAAAGTGTAAGTATGAGAACCATGTCTATTTACATATATAATTTTAGTGCCTTAAAATGCATTGTTAGAGTTTTAGCAGGCACAAAGAATGTTTATTGAATGAATCTTTGAATGAAGCATGTGGTCTTCTCATTTGGAAAAAAAGGTTGCAAATAATTTAAGCTATTGTAGTTTGCCTCAGTTTTAGCATCTATTGAATGAGGTAGTTAAATCAGTAAAGTTTAGCTTAATGTATCTAGAGTAATATTGCTTAATCAAGTCACATAATTTTGTGAATTTTCCAGCTTTAAATTCGACATTCATTTACTCATATTTCTAAAGCCCTTGCATTCTGAGTTTTCTTATATTATTTCACATATTCAAAAGATGGCTTTTGGATATTCATGATTGGAAGAGCTTGACCTTGGGTAGGATCTATGGATTAGAAAAATTATCCAGGGTATTTTCATGAGGAAAGTATTACACAGATTGAGAACTTCTATTGTCTTAATAGAAAGTTTTATAAGAATTTTTAGGGTTTTTTCTATGTTATTCATCAGGGTAGAAAGTTTTAAAAAGATACAATAACTTAGGGAATAAATCTTCTTAGAAATAAAGATCACATATAGCTGAAGTAATCTTTGTCTTGCTTTCTTAGGAACCTGAATATAATATGGGGAGAAAATTAATCTCATATTTAAATTACTATTATTATAATTGTTGATAGGAAGATACAGAATAGCCACATAATACCTTAGTCTATATCACTATACTCAGACCTAAATAGCTTCCTCACTTGTCTGCCTCCAAAATACTCTCCAATCAAACTGGTACTCAGTACTCCAATTTTAGAAGTTACTTTCTTGAGAAATCTTAGTTGCTGCCACTACCTAAATGATTCAAAAGTCCTCCGATTTTTGACAACTTTTGTACCTAATGCTTTTCAATAAAACCAAGTTAATTTCCCACTACATGCTATTACACACCATTTACTTACATTTGAGTGAGTCTTATTACAGTTACCTTGCTTGATTCTGCACTCAAGCCTTCACTTATACTATTTATTTCCTTATTCTAAATATTCTCTATTCTCCCTTCCTATATACTGAACTCTCACCTTGCCAATGATAGCCTATTCGACTTCCACTCTTCATTTAAATAATTTCTCCATTAATATCAGTTGAATTCTTTCTTCTGAGCACATATATTCAGATCCAGATGATTGACACAGAATACTTCTCAAAGTGTTAGGAAAACTTCCTGAAGACATGGACCTTGCCTTACCATTTTTGTGTCTCTCCCATTTCTTCTAGATATTTATGAAATACCTTCTAATGATTGACAATTAGCAGAATTCATAATAACTGCATTAAAATCAATTGCTATTAGTATTGGTAATTGGCTGGAAATGGAAAAAGATTCTTCTGTAGGACTAGTGTTTATTAAAAACATTATATATATATTAATATATATAAAGCTAAAATCTGTATTTATGAGGCAAGGAAGAAACATGTTTAGTTGTCCCATCACTACTTCAGTCATATTAATAGTGAACACTATTAATTTTTGTTCAAAAATAAATTTTTATCATTCCAAATTCTTTGGAGCCTTGTGATTTTTATCAAAGAATTTTAAAATGTTTTTCTTCATGTAGGCTTGCTTTTAATAGACTCAGCTAATGATGCCTTTATGAACACACACATAGGCACACAAACACACACATATGTACACACATACACATTAAAAGAAAAGAAACCTAAAAGATGTTTTAGGTTTTTTGTTTTTCCTTTGATGTAAATGGAAAAATAAAAAATTTAAGCAATGATATGATTGTATCATCAGTATCTTCATTACCATATCATAATATTATCAAGCAAATAACATTTATTGTGAGCTTACTATATGCCAGAGTCTTCATTACCATACACATATACCATCTTATTTAATTTTCCTATCTGTCTACGAGGGAGACAATATTACTATATTTATTTCACAGAAAAAAAATAAAAGAGTGAGAGAAGTTCGGCTTTATGTTCAGGATCACACATCCAGTAACTGATATATATGGATCCAAACTAAAAAGTAGTTATAAATGATAGCTATTTTGATTTTTGTTGTTATCAGAATAATTTCTAAAGTTCCCAGAGGCAACACTCTGAGGTGAGACTTATGCTGTTTACATGTCTCATGAACACATCTGCCACATGTGTTGATATGATGCAAAGAATGAGACCAAATACCTTGAAAATTTATACTATTAATAATTAACGTCTGGGGACTTCCCTGGTGTCCAGTGGTAAAATATCCGCTTTCCAATGCAGGGGACGTGGGCTCCATCTCTGGTCAGGTAACTAAGATCCCACATGCTGTGGGGCAAGTAAGCCTGTGCGCCTCAATGAGAGAGCCTGTGTGCCACAGAGTCCACACACCCTGGAGACCGTGCGCCACAACTAGAGAGAGAAAACCCACATGCCACAACTAGACAGAAGCCCAAGCACCACAATTAAGAGACTGCACGCTGCAAGGAAAGATCCCGCGTTCCTCAAAGAAGATCCTGTATGCTGCAACTAAGACCCAACGCAGCCAAAAAAAAGTAAAGAAAATTTAAAAAAAAATTGTCATCTGGGCTGTGAAGCATATTGTTATAGTAAAATCGGTCTCTTTAGGAGAAAACTATCCATAATTATTGATTTGATTGATTTTATAAATTTTTTTTTCAGTTGCCCTTAAGTTTAAATCATACTTCAAGTATGTTTTTTGATGGACTGCTAATCTTTTAACATTTCATGAACACCTATCACTCTTTGCTCTCTAGCGATCATCAGTAACCAATAATACTTCCTTCAGAGAGTAACCACCTCTTTACTGTCAACCACAACTTCCCCATAGGAGCTGTGTTGTCTTTGCTTGACTCCCTTTCCTCTGATTTAAATTTTATGGGCACCTGATCATAGATAAGCCAATCAATCACTTCCTTCCCTGGGACATTGAAACTAAACAGGTAAATCCAGACAGGTGTCAAAGCAATGTTTTCTTCCCTTCAAAAGAGGTTGGTGTGCAGAAAGAGAAAAACAAAACAAAACAAAACAAAAACAAACAAAAACAACAAAAAACATCTAGCATAGGGAAACAAAGAAGAGAAAGAAAATTCTGAAGTCATTCAAACCCCTCAGCACTCTATTCTTTTAGGTTGAAGTGACCTCTTGGCCTTCATGGGTCTTCACTATTGAACTCTACCTCATATTTTGTGATACCTCTCAGTATTCTAATTCTATAAAGTTTTTTTTTTTCTCATTTTTAGCTTTATTTTTGTCTTAGTCTAACTAAAATGATTTTTTGCCTGAAATAGTCCTTATTGTTTTTAAATGCTCAAATGAAGGACTATATTTTATGCTAGTCAAGCCCAGGTATCAAATGCTTAATAAAAGTTTATTAAATTGAATTTTATCAAATTGTTTGAATTTAAGGCTATAAGACTAACTAGGGTTGAAGAGGCTGAGGGAGAAGAAGACCTAATAGTTTTCCTTGATTTATAACTTTATTCTATTTACAAAATAACTTTGACAGAAAAGGAAATCACAAGTTTGTACAGAAAGACACTTGACTATTTTTACTGGGTTGCATTGCTATAGCTCAGCATTAAAAAGGAGGCTTTCAATCTATTAGGGAAAAAAAAAAAAAAGGAAAATAACTGTTTGAACCTGAGCAGTTACACAAAACAGAAATTGGCTTGGCCAATCCATTCGAATCTTGTTGTTTTTATTGGAAATGGTTTCTTTTTCAGTAAGGGCTTTTTACAGTTGTTGAGCTTGGACCTGCAACTACAGACCCTTGGTTGAGAAAATGGTCATGAAGAGACACTGACAGGGAATTTTTCATAGGAGTGAATCTGGGGAGGAAAGCATGGGTAAAAAGCAGTGGGATTGTTTATATAAAAATCTACATGCACTGCTCTACGGTGTTAGTGTCTGAAAGCTTTTCTTCATAAGAAAGTCCATCCATTCTGAGCCCAGTATCTTTGTTTTTCACAATCTTACTGTTAGAAAAAATAAAGAAACAAACAAACCAACCCAGAATCTTGGCTCATTTTCAGACATATTCTGGTGAGCTACTCAGTGAATTAGTTTGAATGGTAACCCACCCCTGGACCACAAATGGCAATTCAGGAACTGATTGCTTTGAATTATTCATGAAACAGTCAACTTTGACATTCTGAACATTGTGTTTGAGAACAGGTGAACTGAACAAGAGACCTGCAATGGTTATTATTAAGGAGCAATAGCTGCTATTCAGATGATTACTAGCACCAGAAGGAGTAATCAGGTCTAAAATAGAGCTGCTTTACATTTGAAAGTGTTCCATACAAATGTCTTTGCAAAATATAACTATTTCACGTAGTATTTATTTTCCATCTTTTTCCATTTATTGGGTATTTTACAGTAGATTTTCTTATCATATTACATTCCAGGCAGACCTTTGGGGTGTAGTCACACATGTATTTTAGGAGCTATGTATTGAATGAGGGACATGTAAATCAATTAATTCCTAATTGTTCTACATGGAGATTTGTGAATTGTCTTTTTCTCTCCATATACTTTATTCATAGGGTTTCAAATAAAAGAGAGAAATGAGAGCAGGGGTGTTATATGAAGGAGAACAGTATTGTTAGCAAGAAATCTCTAAACTGCTGAGTTAGAGACATATCGGCAAATTACTAAGGACATCTGGTCTCAGCAGCATACATGTCTCTCTAACATTGGATTCTGTGATATATAATCTTAATGATTGTGGCTTGAATTAAGCACACACACAGTTTCTTACTCACAAATTTGAAAGTCCCCCAGTAATTTACTCAAATAACTCAGTGTAAGGTGACTTTTGTTTAGATGCCAGGTTGTATCAAGTAAGATACTCCAAGGGCCAAAGGGTTAAGTTTGCTACGTAAAAAGATTCAGAGATTATGGTCAAATTTAGGAACTCAACCAAATCTCCTACATTTCCACTAGTTTCTGAAAAGCTAAAAGCTTAATTCCTTGAGACAGTTCTGGCGTCTGTTTAACGCAGCCTTAGAATGTGTTTTAAAAAAAGGCATAAAAATCTATACTGTTGGATTTAATGGTTTTATACTAGAATGTGAATGAGGCTTTATCCAAAATGGTATACATGAACATTGTCAGAGATACACTGTTACCTTAATGTTCATATTTGTCATGACCCATGATAACAAAGATTAACTTAATGCTCATATCAGCCTTGACCTCTATTAGTGCCCACATCCAGCTCAGGTCTCCAACTCCAAACAGGGACTTAGAAAAATTTCAAGAGGCTGCCATAACTTAGGAGACATGTATGATTTTCTACCAATAAGACTAATTTATCTTTAGTTTATATTTGGGGGCTTTATTAAGATACATATACTAAGATTGTAAGTACTCTAAGCTGCTGTTGATCACTTATTTACATTTTAAAGTGAATCCCAGATCTTTCACTAAAAATAAATGTGGAAAACCATGGAGAGGTCTTAATAAGAGAAGAACAGGAAAATTTAATGAGAGAGAAAAAGGTCAAGGAAAAGATATGAGAAGACTAGGAAAATGTACTAACTCATAATTGTTTCTTCTTGGAAACAACACAAAAGTGCTTATAAATCTATCAGGTTTGCTTTTCTTTCTATTTAATTTGAAAGAGTAGATATATAATGGTAAAAACAAATGAGAAAGAATACCTCATTTAAAAAGAGAAACATAATAATATGTTACTCTCCTAGATATGGGAGCTGGAAATATAATATTTTATTATTGGACTTACCTGATGTGAAAGACCCCTAGAAGTCTCCTTTCTTCACAGAGTTTATCTCCCACCACTTTTCCTCATCTATTTTCCAGTTACGCTTTCTCTTTCTGTTCTTCAAATGCTCTAGAATTATTCTCATTTATGAGCCTTGGCTGTCTGCTTAAAAAAGTATAACTTATTAATCCCATCATTTTCAGTATTTATATATCAAGTCTAATGTCATCTCCTGGGACACCTCTTTTTTTGACTACTCTAGTTAAAAACCAGCCCCAATTTCCTATCTCCAATTGACTTCTTTTATATTTTTAGAAATTGTATCATTGCTTTGAAATTAATTACTTATTTGTTTATATAAGAATATAAGCACAATGAGAGCATTGTTAAAAGATAAACTGAGGCATATTAAATTTGTAAGTGTTTATTTGCACCAATTTCTATTTGAATAGGGCAGTGCCAAGCTCAAACTGGAATTGGTTAGTAGTACTCCACCCACAGGAACTAGGGGAAGACGTTTGTGGAGAAGAGGTGGAAGTAAAGCAATGACATTATTTGACTAGCTATAGCTTAAGTGGTTGTCTTATTTTGGAAAACCTAGTTGGCTGTTTGTGATTGGTTGTCCTTAAGTTTTGATGTCTTATCCTGGAAACTTTTCAGACTTAGGTTTTGGTTTGCTTATAAAGTCTAAGGGCCTCCCTGTCTAATTAATTTAAAACATGAACTTTGCCTTGCCCATTAGTGCATTTCTAGTATCTGGAAGCAGGCCAGACTCATATCAGGGACTCAATAAATGTTTGATAATGGATAAATGATTATATTCAGATCCACGACTCTATGATTGGATATTGGTAACACTTTCTGTTTATGGTTAGCATTAATTGTTTGTCTTGTCTATTTATTGAATAATCATTCATTCTAAAACTGTTTACCTACAACTAACTTAGTGCCATAAGCAGGACTACATTCTCTATGCCATGGAGAGCCGCAGAAAGATTTAAATTAAAAAAATGAAAGTTATGAATTTGTATATATGTATACATATGTGTATGTGTTCGTGTGTATACACATATATGTGTGTGTTTCTTAGTACATAATCTTAATATCTGAAAGAGGATGGATTTGAAAGAGTAAAGTTCAAATATTCTGGTAGTTTCAGTGTTAGATGATGACCAGTCGAATGCAAAGAAGTGACATGTCCCAGATATACTTTAGCAGTAAAGCTAACAGGATGTGTTAATTGAATGTGGGAGTGAAGGAGACTTTATAGATATTCCTCAGTTTTTGAATGACTGTATGGTTGGTGGTGCTTAAATTGATTAAATGGATTCAGGTGGTTGATAGGGAAAAGGTATGTAAGAGTTTAGTGTTTGAGAACTTGAGTTGAGGTCCTATGGAGCATCCATGTAGAGATGTTGGATACAGTGGTTTGAAGTTCAAGAAGATTTTCTTATCAGAGGATATATATTTGAAAGTAATTAGTTGAAATCATAAGACTATAAGGAACAAAGACGAATTCTCAAAGGAAACAGAGAAGGAAAGTCAAGAGATATAATAGGAAAACTATGTGAGTATAGTTTCAAGAAAGATAACTTGATCAACAGTATCAAATATAGAAAAAGTCAAGTGTGATGAAGAATGAAAAATTATGAGAAGATGTAATGCTAATTTTGGCTGCTATAGAATCAATAATTTATTATGGAATGTACTAATGTGAGACATTTTACAAGCATACCATTTTCCCAGATTCCTGGATAAATGTTTCTATGCTTTTTTATCTCCCATAACTGGAATGCTAACTTAAGATGAGTATTCTACATTTATTCTGAGGCAGAATCTAACTCAGATATGAAAATTTTCTGTCTGTGAAATTACGAAGAATACATTGTCTGTGAATATCAAGACCTTCCAAATAGCTCAACCCAATAACTACCCCACATGATGTTGCTTCCTTCTACTGAGATGTGCACTATTACATTACACACATAGATTTCATTTGACCATCTCTATAAGAGAAAGGTCTTCAGTATTCCCAAAGGTGAAATGATTCTATATACCACCATTTACAACTAGCTTCCAACTTCAATAGGTCTACTCTTTTTCCCATTGCATTGTCTACTCCAAGCATACAATATACAAAACTTATCTCCTATAAATCTTATCTCAGCATTAAAAAGTTGAGTCAGGCTCTTAGCCTCATCCACCAGAGGGCAGACAGCAGAAGCAAGAAGAATTACAATCCTGCAGCCTGTGGAACAAAAACCACATTCACAGAAAGATAGAAAAGATGAAAAGGCAGAGGGTTATGTATCAGATAAAAGAACAAGATAAAACCCCAGAAAACAACTAAATGAAGTGGAGATAGACAACCTTCCAGAAAAAGAATTCAGAATAATGATAGTGAAGATGATCCAGGACATTGGAAAAACAATGGAGGTAAAGATCGAGAAGATGAAAGAAATGTTTAACAAAGACATAGAAGAATTAAAGAACAAACACACAGAGATGAACAATACAATAACTGAAATGAAAACTACACTAGAAGGAATCAATAGCAGAATAACTGAGACAGAAGAACGGAGAGGGACCTGGAAGACAGAATGGTGGAATTCACTGCCGCGGGAGAGAATAAAGAAAAAAGAATGAAAAGAAATGAGGACAGTTTAAGAGACCTCTGGGACAACATTAAATGCAGCAACATTTGCATTATATGGGTCCCAGAAGAAGAAGAGAGAGAAAGAAAAATGCTCCAACCAAAAGACACAGGCTTGCTGAATGGATACAAAGACAAGACCTATGTATATGCTGTCTACAAGAGACCCACTTCAGACCTAGGGATGTATACAGACTGAAAGTGAGGGGATGGAAAAAGGTATTCCATGCAAATGGAAATCAAAAGAAAGCTGGAGTAGCTATACTCATACCAGATAAAATAGACTTTAAAATAAAGAATGTTACAAGGGACAAGGAAAGACACTACATAATGATCAAGGGATCAATCCAAGAAGAAGATATAACAATTATAAATATATATACACCCAACATAGGAGCACCTCAACACATAAGGCAACTGCTAACAACTATAAAAGAGGAAATCGACAGTAACACAATAATAGTGGGAGACTTTAACACCTCACTTACACCAATGGACAGATCATCCAAAATGAAAATAAATAAGGAAACAGATGCTTTAAATGACACAATAGACCAGTAAGATTTAATTGATATTTATAGGACATTCTATCCAAAAAAAGCAGATTACACTTTCTTCTCAAGTTCACATGGAACATTCTCCAGGATAGATCACATATTGGGTCACAAATCAAGCCTCTGTAAATTTAAGAAAATTGAAATCATATCAAGCACCTTTTCTGACCACAACACTATGAGATTAGAAATGAAGTACAGGGCAAAAAAACATAAAAAACACAAACACATGGAGGCTAAACAATACGTTGCTAAATAGTGAAGAGATCACTGAAGAAATCAAAGAGGAAATCAAAAAATACCTAGAGACAAATGACAATGAGAACACGATGATCCAAAACCTATGGGATGCAGCAAAAGCAGTTCTAAGAGGGAAGTTTATAGCTATACAAGCCTACCTCAAGAAACAGGAAAAATCTCAAGTAAACAATCTAACCTTACACCTAAAGGAACTAGAGAAAGAAGAACTAACCCCAAAGTTAGCAGAAGGAAAGAAATCCTGAAGATCAGAACAGAAATAAATGAAATAGAAATAAAGAAAACAAGAGCAAAGATCAATAAAACTAAAAGCTGGTTCTTTGAGAAGATAAACAAAATTGAAAAACCATTAGCCAGACTCATCAAGAAAAAGAGGGAGAGGACTCAAATCAATAAAATTAGAAATGAAAAAGGAGACGTTACAACAGACACCACAGAAATACAAAGTATCCTAAGAGACTACTACAAGCAACTCTGTGCCAATAAAATGGACAACCTGGAAGAAATGGACAAATTCTTCGAAAAGTATAACCTTCCAGACAGAACCAGGAAGAAACAGAAAATATGAACAATCACAAGTAATGAAATTGAAACTGTGATTAAAAATTTTCCAACAAACAAAAGTCCAGGACCAGATGGCTTCACAGGTGAATTCTAACAAATATTTAGAGAAGAGCTAACACCCATCCTTCTCAAACTCTTCCAAAAATTTGCAGAGGAAGGAACACTCCCAAACTCGTTCTATGAGGCCACTATCACCCTGATACCAAAACCAGACAAAGATACTACAAAAAAAGGAAATCACAGACCAATATCACTGATGAATATAGAGACAAAAATCCTCAACAAAATACTAGCAAACAGAATCCAACAACACATTAAAAGGATCATACAACATGATCAAATGGGATTTATCCCATGGATGAAAGGATTCTTCAATATACGCAAATCAATCAATGTGATACACCATATGAACAAACTGAAGAAGAAAAACCATATGATCATCTCAATAGATGCAGAAAAAGCTTTTGAAAAAATTCAACACCGACTTATGATAAAAACTCTCCAGAAAGTGGGCCTAGAGGGAACCTACCTCAACATAATAAAGGCCATATATGACAAACCCACAGCAAATATCATTCTCAACAGTGAAAAACTTAAAGCATTTCCTCTAAGATCAGGAACAAGACAAGGATGTCCACTCTCACCACTATTATTCAACATAGTTTTGGAAGTCCAAGCCA
>NC_041224.1:163242303-163243064 GCF_002837175.3 Physeter macrocephalus
AAACTGTTGAAAGAAATTAAAGATGATACCAACAGATGGAGAGATATACCATGTTCTTGGATTGGAAGAATCAATATTGTGAAAATGACTATGTTACCCAAAGCAATCTACAGATTCAATGCAATCCCTAACAAATTACCAATGGCATTTTTTACGGAACTAGAACAAATCATCTTAAAATTTGTATGGAGACACAAAAGACGCCAAATAGCCAAAGCAGTCTTGAGGTAAAAAAACAGAGGTGGAGGAATCAGACTCCCTGTCTTCAGATTATACTACAAAGCTACAGTAATCAAGACAACATGGTACTGGCACAAAAACAGAAACATAGATCAATGAACTAAGATAGAAAGCCCAGAGATAAACCCAAGCACCTGTGATCAATTAATCTATGACAAAGGAGGCAAAGATATACAATGGAGAAAACACAGTCTCTTAAATAAGTGGTGCTGGGAAACCTGGACAGCTACATGTAAAAGAATGAAAGTAGAACACTCCCCAACACCATACACAAAAATAAACTCAAAATGGATTTGAGACCTAAATGTACAACCAGACACGATAAAACTCTTAGAGGAAAATACAGGAAGAACACTCTTTGACATAAATCACAGCAAGATCTTTTTTGATCCACCTCCTAGAGTAATGGAAATAAAAACAAAAATAAACAAATGGGACCAAGTGAAACTTAAAAGCTTTTGCACAGCAAAGGAAACCATAAACAAGATGAAAAGACAACCCTCAGAATGGCAGAAAATATT
>NC_041224.1:163243367-163244462 GCF_002837175.3 Physeter macrocephalus
AAGACATATGCACCCCAATGTTCATTGCAGCACTATTTACAGTAGCCAGGTTATGGAAGCAACTAAAATGCCCATCAACAGATGTATGGATAAAGAAGAGGTGGTACATATATAAAATGGAATATTACTCAGCCATAAAAAGGATCAAAATTGAGTCATTTGTTGAGACATGGGTGGATCTAGAGACTGTCATACAGAGTGAAGTAAGTCAGAAAGAGAAAAACAAATATCATATATTAACGCATGTATGTGGAACCCAGAAAAATGGTACAGATGAACTGGTTTGCAGGGTAGAAGTTGAGACACAGATGTAGAGAACAGATGTATGGACACCAAGGGGAGAAAACTGCTCTGGGGTGGGGATGGTGCTGTGCTGAATTGGGCCTTTGAGACTGACATGTATACACTGATGTGTATAAAATTCATGACTAATAAGAACCTGCAGTATAAACAAACAAACAAGAAAACAACTAATACTAAACTTCTTTGGGTTATTTGTATGGAAATATGTTAATATAAATATTTCAGACATTACATGAAATTTATAAAAATCTTATATTTTCTGGTATAATGTTATAAGTCATAATTCTAGTTATTACTTTAAAATGTATATCTCAGAAATAACTAAATTTCCTTGTCAATTGCATTATGAACTTTCATCAAATCTTTTACCATGGTCATTTTTAAGTCTTTTGTCATTTACAGACAGTTCTGGGTGTACTCTGATGCTTTTGCAAAAATGTTCCTATAAAAGGGTTTCATCTTCAAGGAATTCATGGAAAGGACTCTGACAAGTACAGGTTTCTGGTAACTGACTATACTGCTGAACTGAATGAATAAGCATTTTCAGAACTCTAATGGAAAACTGATGAATTCATAAAAGTCCTAACAAAAGATCAAGATGAAAAAAAAATTAATTACATGGGGCTGAGTGAACTGATGAGGATGATTATATTTTGTGACTTTGTTTGAATAATAATAATAAAAAAATCCCACAAGGACTCAGAGGCAAAAAATATACAAATCAATTTTCAATGCAAAGTAAAGGAGCTGTTACAGTGGAGGATTACTGGACTGAATGTCAATATTATGACA
>NC_041224.1:163245936-163260317 GCF_002837175.3 Physeter macrocephalus
ATGGATCTAGAGACTGTCATACAGAGTGAAGTAAGTCAGAAAAAGAAAAACAAATATAGTATATTAACACATGTATGTGGAACCTAGGAAAATGGTACAGATGAACTGGTTTGCAGGGCAGAAGCTGAGACACAGATGTAGAGAACAAACGTATGGACACCAAGGGGGGAAAACCGCGGTGGGGTGGGGATGGTGCTGTGCTGAATTGGGCAATTGGGATTGACATGTAGACACTGATGTGTATAAAACTGATGACTGATAAGAACCTGTAGTATAAAAAAACAAACAAAAAAAACAACTAATACTAAACTTTCTTTGGGTTATTTGTATGGAAATATGTTAATATAAATGTTTCAAACATTACATGAAATTTCTAAAAATCTTACATGTTCTGGTATAATGTTATAAGTCATAATTCTAGTTATTACTTTAAACTGTATATCTCAGAAATAACTAAATTTCCTTGTCAATTGCATTATTATGAACTTTCATCAAATCTCTAACTGTGGTCATTTTTAAGTCTTTTGTCATTTACACAGAGTTCTGGGTGTACTCTGATGCCTTCGCAAAAATGTTCTCATAAAAGGGTTTCATCTTCAAGGAATTCATGGAAAAGACTCTGACAAGTACAGGTTTCTGGTAACTGACTATACTGCTGAACTGAATGAATAAGCATTTTCAGAACTCTAATGGAAAACTGATGAATTCATAAAAGTCCTAACAAAAGATCAAGATGAAAAAAAAATTAATTACATGGGGCTGAGTGAACTGATGAGGATGATTATAATTTTTGTGACTTTCTGTTTGAATAAAAAAAAAATGTCCTCCCTTACACCAATGTTTATCTCGGATAATCTGTAATTGTGGTTGAGAAATTTTGATCTTATTTAAACTAATTTGGACAAAAAAAAAAAAGTTGAGTCAGAATTGCATTGAAATAGGACAAAGTAAGCCCAACACAAAAAAACAGGAATAGAATAATAAGATTAGAGATCAGTGGAATAGAAAATAAAAATTAAGAAATGTAACAAACTCAATATCTAAAACTATATATAAAAAGATCTCTGAAAATTAATGTACTTTTCCTTTGAACCTCCTGTTTCACCTTTGTTTTGTATATCCATGACTGCTATTGCTATTCCCACATTCCCTGTTTCACCAAAGCCAAAAAAATCCATCATTTTGTTCACCATCAACATGTAACCAGTCACCAAATCCTATTGCTACTACTTCCTTAATAATTCTGGCACCAGTGACTTTTCTGTTTCCTTAGACTGCATTTTAACAGAATGTGGTCCCTTCTGTACATAGATTATTACAGTGACTTCCTGCTATCTATTCCCGTTGCTTCAAGTGGTTTTAAAATGAATCCATAATTCACACTGCTTTCAGAATAATCTCTTTAAAATGAAAAATCTGATCCTACTTCCCTACTTAGAAATCTGCAATGGCTCCCCAGGGCATTCAGTGTAAAATTCAAACTCCTTACTTGCACAGTGGTACCCTTCTAGTCTGGAACGTGCATGTTTTCTGACCTCATATCCTTCTAGTGTTTACATAAAGCTTCCCTCTGGAAAACTTGGGTGATTGGTTTTAGGTCTCTCTTCTTTTCTAATATAAGCATTTAAAGTTATACATTCCCTTCTAAGCCATACCTTTGCTTCATCCTACAAAACTAAATATGCTGAATTTTATTATTTACTTAAAATAGTTTCTAATTCCTTTGTGATTTATACAGATTATCTAAAACTATTTTGCATAATTTCGAAATACTTGTGTTTTCCTGTTTTATAATTTTTGATTTCTAATTTAAATCTATTGATATTAGAGAACATACTAAATTTGATTTGAATTCTTTGAAATTTATTGAAATATTTTTGTGGGGCTACATATAGTTTATCTTGCTGATGTGTTATGTGCACTTGCAAAGAATGTGTAAACTACTATTGTTGTACATATTCTATAAATATCAAATAGTTTCCAGTAATGGGATAATGTTCAGATCACCTATGTCTTTACTGATTTTTTTGTCTACTTCTATTAATTTCTGAATGAAATATGTTAAAATTTTTAAAAAGTTTGTGAAATTGTCTCTTCTTTTACTTCTGTCTTTGCTTCATGATTTTAAAACTCTGTTACCGGGACTTCCCTGGTGGCGCAGTGGTTGCGCGTCCGCCTGCCGATGCAGGGGAACCGGTTTCTCGCCCCGGTCTGGGAGGATCCCACGTGCCGTGGAGCGGCTGGGCCCGTGAGCCATGGCCGCTGAGCCTGCGCGTCCGGAGCCTGTGCTCCACAACGGGAGAGGCCACAACAAAGGGAGGCCCGCATACCACAAAAAAAAAAAAAAAAAAAAAAAACAACTCTGTTACCAACTGAATATATGTTTCTGATTGCTTTATGTTCCTGACACTTTTATCAGTGTTAAATGTCCATCTTATATCTGAACATTCTTTTGCCTCAAGTCTATTTTATCCGATACTGATATAAACATTTTAGCCTTCTAATATATACTGTTTGCAGAACATCTATATTTTTATCCATTTATCTTTAACCTGTGTTTATATATATATATAATGCATCTCATATATAGTATAGAGTTGATTTTAATAAATCCTGACTTTTTAAAATCTTTTTTTTAACATCTTTATTGGAGTATAGTTGCTTTACAGCGTTGTGTTGGTTTCTCCTATATAACAAAGTGAATCAGCTATATGCATATGTATATCCCCATATCCCCTCCCTCTTGAGTTTCCCTCCCACCCTACTTATCCCAACTCTCTAGGTGGTTGCAAAACACCAAGCTGATCTCCCTGTGAAATGCAGCTGCTTCCCACTAGCTATCTATTTTACATTTGGTAGTGTATATATGTCAATGGTACTCTCTCCCTTCATCCCAACTTACCCTTCCCACTCCCCATGTCCTCAAGTCTATTCCCTACATCTGTGTCTTTATGCCTGTCCTGCCCCTAGGTTAATCAGAACGATTTTTTTTTTTTTTAGATTCCATATATATGTGTTAGCATACGGTATTTGTTTTTCTCATTCTGACTTACTTCACTCGGTATGACACACTCTAGGTCCATCCACCTCACTGCAAATAACGCAATTTCGTATCTTTTTATGGCTGAGTAATATTCCATTGTATATTTGTGCCACATCTTCTTCATCCATTCATCTATCGATGGATAATTAGGTTGCTTCCATGTCCTGGCTATTGTAAATAGTGCTGCAATGAACATTGTAGTACATGACTCTTTTTGAATTATGGTTTTCACAAGTATATGTCCAGGAGTGGGATTGCTGGTAATTCTATTTTTAGTTTTTTAAGGAAACTCCATACTGTTTTCCATAGTGGTTGTATCAATTTACATTCTGTCCAAAAGTGTGAGAGGGTTCCCTTTTCTTCACACCCTCTCCAGGATTTATTGTTTGTAGGTTTTTTGATGATGGCCATTCTGACTGGTGTGAGGTGATACCTAATTGTGGTTTTGATTTGCATTTCTCTAATGATTAGTGATGTTGGGCATCTTTTCATGTGTTTGTTGGCAATCTGTATATCTTCTTGGGAGAAATGTCTATTTAGGCCTTCTGCTCATTTGGGGATTGGGTTGTTTGTTTTTTTGATATTGAGCTATATGAGCTGCTTGTATATTTTGTATATTTTTGATATTAATCCTTTGTCAGTTGCTTCATTTGCAAATATTTTCTCCCATTCTGAGGGTTGTCTTTTCATCTTGTTTGTGGTTTCCTTTGCCCTGCAAAAGCTTTTAAGTTTTATTAGATCCCCTTTGTTTACTTTTGTTTTTATTTCCATTTCTCTAGGAGATGGTCAAAAAGGATCTTGCTGTAATTTATGTCATAGAGTGTTCTGCCTATGTTTTCCTCTAAGAGTTTGATAGTGTCTGGCCTTACATTTAGGCCTTTAATCCATTTTGAGCTTATTTTTGTGTATAGTGTTAGGGAGAGTTCTAATTTCATTCTTTTACATGTACCTGTCCAGTTTTCCCAGCACCACTTACTGAAGAGGCTGTCTTTTCTCCATTGTATATTCTTTCCTCCTTTATCAAAGATAAGGTGACCATATGTGTGTGGGTTTATCTCTGGCTTTCTATCCTTTTCCATTGATCTATATCTCTGTTTTTGTGCCAGTAACTTACTGTCTTGATTACTGTAGCTTTGTTGTATAGTCTGATCTCAGGGCACCTGATTCCTCCAGCTTCATTTTTCTTTCTCAAGATTGCTTTGGCTATTCGGGGTCTTTTGTGTTTCCATACAAATTGTGAAATTTTTTGTTCTAGTTCTGTGAAAAATGTCATTGGTAGTTTGATAGGGATTGCATTGAATCTGTAGATTATTTTGGGTAGTAGAGTCATTTTCACATTGTTGATTTTTCCAATCCAAGAATATGGTATATCTCTCCATCTGTTTGTATCATCTTTAATTTCTTTCATCAGTGTCTTATAATTTTCTTCCTGCATGTTTTTGTCTCCTTAAGTAGGTTTATTCCTAGGTATTTTATCTTTTTTATTGCATTGGTAAATAGGAGTGTTTCCTTAATTTCTCTTTCATCTTTTTCATCATTAGTGTATAGGAATGCAAGAGATTAGTGTGCATTAATTTTGTATCCTGCTACTTTACCAAATTCATTGATTAGCTCTAGTAGTTTTCTGGTAGCATCTTTAGGATTCTCTATGTATAGTATCATGTCATCTGCAAACAGTGACAGCTTTACTTCTTCTTTTCCGATTTGGATTCCTTTTATTTCTTTTTCTTCTCTGATGGCTGTGGCTAAAACTTCCAAATCTATGTTGAATAATAGTTGTGAGAGTGGACAATCTTGTTTTCTTCCTGATCTTAGAGGAAATGGTTTCAGTTTTTCACCATTGAGAACAATGTTGGCTGTGGGTTTGTCATATATGGCTTTTATTATGTTGAGGTAAGTTCCTTCTATTCATACTTTTTTTTGTTCTTTCTCTAATTGCTTTCGGTGTACGTTTAGGTTGTTGATTTGAGATGTTTCTTCTTTCTTGAGGTAGGATTGTATTGCTTTAAACTTCCCTCTTAGAACTGCTTTTGCTACATCCCATAGATTTGGGGTTGTCAAGTTTTCATTGTCATTTGTTTCTAGGTATTTTTTTGATTTCCTCTTTGATTTCTTCAGTGATCTCTTGGTTATATAGTAGTGTATTTTCTAGGCTCAATGTGCTTGTATTTTTAATTTTTTTTCATCTAATCGATATCTAGTCTCATAACGTTGTGTTCGGAAAAGATACCTGATATGATTTCAATTTTCTTAAATTTACAATGGCTTGATTTGTGACCCAAGATATGGTCTATCCTGGAGCATGTTCCATGTGCACTTAAGAAGAAAGTGTATTCTGTTGTTTTTGGATGGAATATCCTATAAATATCAGTTAAGTCCATCTTGTTTAATGTCATATAAAGCTTGTGTTTCCTTATTTATTTCATTTTGGATGATGTGTCTATTGGTGAAAGTGGGGTGTTAAAGTCCCCTACTCTGATTGTTACCGTCGATTTTCCCTTTTATGGCTGTTAGCATTTGCCTTATGCATTGAGGTGCTGCTATGTTGGGTACATACATATTTACAATTGTTATATCTTCTTCTTGGATTGATCCCTTGATCATTATGTAGTGTCCTTCTTTGCCTCTTGTAATAGTCTTTATTTTAAAGTCTATTTTGTCTGATTTGAGAATTGCTATTCCAGGTTTCTTTTATTTTCCATTTGCATGTAATATCTTTTTCCATCACCTCACTTTCAGTCTGTATGTTTCCCTATGTCTGAAGTGGGTCTCTTGTAGACAGCGTATGTATGGATCTTGTTTTTGTATCCATTCAGCCAGTGTATGTCTTTTGGTTGGAGCATTTAATCCATTTACATTTAAGGTAATTTTCGATATATATGCTCATATTACCATTTTCTTATTTGTTTGGGGTTTGCTTTTGTAAGTCTTTTCCTTCTCTTGTGTTTCCTGCCTAGAGAAGTTCCTTTAGCATTTGTTGAAATCTGGTTTGGTGATGCTGAATTCTCTTAACTTTTGCTTATCTGTAAAGTTTTTAATTTCTCCATCAAATCTGAATGGGATCCTTGCTGGGTAGAGTAATCTTGGTTGTAGGTTTTTCCTTTTCATCACTTTAAATATGTCCTGCCTCTCCCTTCTGGCTTGCAGAGTTTCTGCTGAAAGATCAGCTGTTAACCTTATGGGGTTTCCCTTGTATGTTATTTGTTGCTTTTCCCTTGCTGCTTTTAATCTTTTTTCTTTGTATTTAATTTTTGAAAGTTTGATCAGTATGTGTCTTGGTGTGTTTCTCTTTGGGTTTATCCTGTATGGGACTCTCTGTGCTTCCTAGACTTAATTGACTATTTCCTTTCCCATGTTAGAGAAGTAATGGACTATAACCTCTTCAAATTTTATCTCAGACCCTTTCTTTTTCTCTTCTTCTTCTGGGACCCCTATAATTTGAATGTTGGTGCATTTATTGTTTTCCCAGTGGTCTCTGACACTGTCCTCAATTATTTTCATTCTTTTTGCTTTATTCTGCTCCCTGGCAGTTATTTCCAACATTTTATCTTCCAGCTCACTTATCCATTCTTCTGCCTCAGTTATTCTGTTATTGATTCCTTCTAGAGTATTTTTAATTTCAGTAATTATGCTGCTCATCACTGTTTATTTGGTTTTTAGTTCTTCTAGATCCTTGTTAAATGTTTCTTGTATTTTCTCCATTCAGTTTCTGAGATTTAGGAACATCTTTACTATCATTACTCTGAATTCTTTTTCAGGTAGGTTGCCTATTTCATCTTCATTTATTTGGTCTTGTAGGTTTTTACTTTGTTCCTTCGTCTGCAACATATGTTTTGGTCGTTTCTTTTTTTTTTTTTTTTTTTATGGGTGGTGCTCTATTCCTGTCTTACTGGTTGTTTGACCTAAAACGTTCAGCACTGGAGTTTGCAGGAAGTTGGATAGAATTGGGTCTTGGTGCTGAGATGAGGACCTCCAGGAGGCCTCATTCCAGTTGATATTCTCTGGGATCTGAAGTTCTCTGTTAGTCCATCTTTTTGGACTTGGAGCTCCCACCCTAGTAGCTTGGGCCCAACATCTTCTCTGGGAACCAACATCACTGAAGCTTCGTGGCATAGTAAAAAATAAAAAAAAGAAAAAGGAGCAGTACATTATCCAATAATAGAAAGATAGAAAATATATTAAGAAAAATAATACTATAATTGAAACAGCTGCAAGAAGGTAAAATAAAACCACACAGAAAAAACGATGGGGAACAAGCCAAATAAGAATGAAGTACAATTAGAAAAATAAAAGATTTATTAGGAAAAGTAAAAATATAAAAGAATCAACAACAATGAATCAACAAGGTAAACAGAACCCCAATCTAAAAGAGGGAAAAAGGACTTCCTTTGTGGCGCAGTGATTAAGAATCCACCTGCCAATGCAGGGAACATGGGTTTGAGCCCTGGTCTGGAAAGATTCCAATGCCGTGGAGCAACTAAGTCTGCGAGCCACACTACTGAGCTCGTGTGCTACATCTACTGAAGCCTGCGTGTCTAGAGCTTGTGCTCCACAATAAGAGAAGCCACCACAATGAGAAGCCCGTGTACCGCAATGAAGAGCAGCCCCTGGTCGCCACAACTAGAGAAAGCCCACATGCAGCAACAAAGACCCAACACAGCCAAAAATAAATAAATTTATTTAAAAAATAAATAAATAAAGAGGAAAAAGAACAGAAAAGAAAAAAAAAAAAGCCTTGGCTATGGGGGTGGAGTTTAGATGGTGTTGGGACTTACGCATGGGCAGGGTTTAGGGTGGGGAGGGACATAGTTGGGTGGGTGTGTGATGTTGGAGCATGGGGTGGGGCCTAGGCAGGACTACATTCAAGCATGGGACATGGCCTCTGCTTAGGACCTGTGTGGAAGGGGAGAGGCAGCAGGTGGAAAGGAGAGCTTCTGGAGTGTGGAGTTCTGGAGTTTGTAGGTAGGGCCCTGAATGAGGGTGCGTGGGTGGGGTTTAGGCCCAGTTCATTGGAGGGGTTCTCCCAGTGTAGAGGTAGGGCCCTGGGTAAGAGTGTAGGGGCGGGGCTTGGGCTCTGTGCAGCAGGAGGGAGACTCCAAGGGCAGAGGATTAGTCCCGGGAGCCCAACAGGGAAGGCACTGGCCCCGTTCCCTCTTATCCCTCCCCAACATCTCCCCCATGGTCTCCCCCATTGGCGCTGGACCCCTAACCGTGGGTGGGTCCCGCTGGGTGTAGGAACTCCTTCCCTTCCCAGCCACTCTGGTCCCGGAGGTCCGGCCTTTACTTTTGCTCCCCCTTCCCTCCCTCCCACTCCCTCAGGACCGCACAGCTGAGGGGACCTATGTGGGCAGAGGATCAGGACCGAGATCTCAACAGGTTCCCTGGGGTCCAAGTGAGCAGGGGAAACCTAGCCATGCTCCCTTTTGATCCTCTGCCCTCCCAATGGTTCCCCAATTTCCCCCTTTGGGCGTAGGATCCCTTCCCCTCCCCCAGCTGCCCCTCAGGGGTGCCAGTCCCGTCCCGCCTCCACTTTTCTTCCCCCTTCACTTCCCCTATGCCCCACGTCCTACCAGGTAGCTGGGCATTCCCCTTTCTTTTTCTCTTCTTCTTCTGGGACCCCTATAATTTGAATGTTGGTGCATTTATTGTTTTCCCAGTGGTCTCTGACACTGTCCTCAATTATTTTCATTCTTTTTGCTTTATTCTGCTCCCTGGCAGTTATTTCCAACATTTTATCTTCCAGCTCACTTATCCATTCTTCTGCCTCAGTTATTCTGTTATTGATTCCTTCTAGAGTATTTTTAATTTCAGTAATTATGCTGCTCATCACTGTTTATTTGGTTTTTAGTTCTTCTAGATCCTTGTTAAATGTTTCTTGTATTTTCTCCATTCAGTTTCTGAGATTTAGGAACATCTTTACTATCATTACTCTGAATTCTTTTTCAGGTAGGTTGCCTATTTCATCTTCATTTATTTGGTCTTGTAGGTTTTTACTTTGTTCCTTCGTCTGCAACATATGTTTTGGTCGTTTCTTTTTTTTTTTTTTTTTTTTATGGGTGGTGCTCTATTCCTGTCTTACTGGTTGTTTGACCTAAAACGTTCAGCACTGGAGTTTGCAGGAAGTTGGATAGAATTGGGTCTTGGTGCTGAGATGAGGACCTCCAGGAGGCCTCATTCCAGTTGATATTCTCTGGGATCTGAAGTTCTCTGTTAGTCCATCTTTTTGGACTTGGAGCTCCCACCCTAGTAGCTTGGGCCCAACATCTTCTCTGGGAACCAACATCACTGAAGCTTCGTGGCATAGTAAAAAATAAAAAAAAGAAAAAGGAGCAGTACATTATCCAATAATAGAAAGATAGAAAATATATTAAGAAAAATAATACTATAATTGAAACAGCTGCAAGAAGGTAAAATAAAACCACACAGAAAAAACGATGGGGAACAAGCCAAATAAGAATGAAGTACAATTAGAAAAATAAAAGATTTATTAGGAAAAGTAAAAATATAAAAGAATCAACAACAATGAATCAACAAGGTAAACAGAACCCCAATCTAAAAGAGGGAAAAAGGACTTCCTTTGTGGCGCAGTGATTAAGAATCCACCTGCCAATGCAGGGAACATGGGTTTGAGCCCTGGTCTGGAAAGATTCCAATGCCGTGGAGCAACTAAGTCTGCGAGCCACACTACTGAGCTCGTGTGCTACATCTACTGAAGCCTGCGTGTCTAGAGCTTGTGCTCCACAATAAGAGAAGCCACCACAATGAGAAGCCCGTGTACCGCAATGAAGAGCAGCCCCTGGTCGCCACAACTAGAGAAAGCCCACATGCAGCAACAAAGACCCAACACAGCCAAAAATAAATAAATTTATTTAAAAAATAAATAAATAAAGAGGAAAAAGAACAGAAAAGAAAAAAAAAAAAGCCTTGGCTATGGGGGTGGAGTTTAGATGGTGTTGGGACTTACGCATGGGCAGGGTTTAGGGTGGGGAGGGACATAGTTGGGTGGGTGTGTGATGTTGGAGCATGGGGTGGGGCCTAGGCAGGACTACATTCAAGCATGGGACATGGCCTCTGCTTAGGACCTGTGTGGAAGGGGAGAGGCAGCAGGTGGAAAGGAGAGCTTCTGGAGTGTGGAGTTCTGGAGTTTGTAGGTAGGGCCCTGAATGAGGGTGCGTGGGTGGGGTTTAGGCCCAGTTCATTGGAGGGGTTCTCCCAGTGTAGAGGTAGGGCCCTGGGTAAGAGTGTAGGGGCGGGGCTTGGGCTCTGTGCAGCAGGAGGGAGACTCCAAGGGCAGAGGATTAGTCCCGGGAGCCCAACAGGGAAGGCACTGGCCCCGTTCCCTCTTATCCCTCCCCAACATCTCCCCCATGGTCTCCCCCATTGGCGCTGGACCCCTAACCGTGGGTGGGTCCCGCTGGGTGTAGGAACTCCTTCCCTTCCCAGCCACTCTGGTCCCGGAGGTCCGGCCTTTACTTTTGCTCCCCCTTCCCTCCCTCCCACTCCCTCAGGACCGCACAGCTGAGGGGACCTATGTGGGCAGAGGATCAGGACCGAGATCTCAACAGGTTCCCTGGGGTCCAAGTGAGCAGGGGAAACCTAGCCATGCTCCCTTTTGATCCTCTGCCCTCCCAATGGTTCCCCAATTTCCCCCTTTGGGCGTAGGATCCCTTCCCCTCCCCCAGCTGCCCCTCAGGGGTGCCAGTCCCGTCCCGCCTCCACTTTTCTTCCCCCTTCTTGGGCGTAGGACCCCTTCCCCCCCCCCAGCTGCCCCCCAGGGGTG
Source organism: Physeter macrocephalus (assembly GCF_002837175.3). Taxonomy (NCBI): domain Eukaryota; kingdom Metazoa; phylum Chordata; class Mammalia; order Artiodactyla; family Physeteridae; genus Physeter; species Physeter macrocephalus. The sequence continues at coordinate 163,256,760 of NC_041224.1, forward strand.
CCAGTCCCGTCCCGCCTCCACTTTTCTTCCCCCTTCACTTCCCCTATGCCCCACGTCCTACCAGGTAGCTGGGCATTCCTCCCATCCCCTTATGTGTCCATGGTCCCCCACTGGTGCCTGGTAGGTGCCCTAGTTGTGAGGAGACGCGAATTCCATGTCCTCCTAGTATGCCATCTTCTCTTTTTAGTCTTTTAATTGGAATGTTTACTTTATTAAATTAAGTTGAATTATTAATATATTTGGATTTAGGCTTAATATTTTTGTTTTCTGTTTGTCCCTTTTATTTTTTGTTGTTTTTTTTATTTCCTGCTTTCTTTTGTGTTATTTAGATTTTTTTATTATTTCATTTTAATTTTTGTATTTGATTGTTAATCTTTGCATTGTTTTAGAGATTACTCTAGAGATAACACATCCTAAACGTTTCAGTATACTTAGAATTAATATTTTATCAGTTCATAAAATGCATTTTTATGCATAAAATGCAGAAAATTTCTAATTGTTTATATCCCTTGTCATTTATGGTATTGTGTCATATGTATTATATATACATACATTATAGCAACCAGAATTTGTTGTATTTTTTTGTAAAATAGTCACATATATTTTAAAAGTGAGAAAAAAATATTGTATTTTGCATTTATTTCAATGTATACCATTTGTGGTGTTCTTCATCCATTCATTTTTGAGGATACTGTTTTATATCATGCCATATCCCTTCAGCCTGAAAAATTTCTTTCAACATTCCTTATAGTGGGGCATCTGCAGATGATTTACATATTTTTCTCTTCTCTGAAAATGTCACACTATTATTCTTGAAAGATATTTGTATAGATATGAAATCCTAGGTGGGCAATTCTTTTCTTTCAACACTTCAAATATGTCATTTTGCTGTCTTCTGATTTCTATAATTTCTGATTAGAAGTTTTGGGGTATTCTAATTATTTTCCCCCTGAATATAAGTTGTCATTCTTCTCTGACTGCTTTCAGAATTCTATCTTTAGCTCTAGTTTCCAGCAATTGACTATGAATTATTTAGTTATGGTTTCCTCATACTTATCCTGTTTGATTTTGACTGATTCCATTGAATCTGTAAATGTATGCCTTTCACCACAATTGGGAAATTTTGAGGCCAATATTTGTTCAAGTATTTTTCCTGGTCAAATATCTATAAACTCTGTGGGATTCTAATCATACATATGTTAGAGATTTTTATTTTTGTTATCCCACTTGTACCTGAAGTTCTATTCATTTTTTTCATTATTTTCCTCTCTTTTCTTCAGATTAGATATCTTCTATTAATCTACTTTTCTGTTTAGTGATTCTTTTTAAAAAATTATTTACATTCTACTATGACCACCCTGGGCATTTTTGATGTCAGATATATTTTTCACTTCTAAAATTTCCTCTTGGTTATTTTCATTGTTTCTATTTCTCTTTTGACATCTATCTTTTCATTTATTATAAGCTTATGCTTCTCTTTTCTCATTAAGCATAGTTATAATATCTGCTTTAAAGTCCTAGACTAAATGTTCTAACATCTGGGTCATCTCAGTGTTGGTTTCTGTTGATTGTTTTTTTCCTTGAGAACAAGATCATATTTTCCAAGTTTTTCATATACTTAATAATTTTGGATTGCATTCCAGAATTGTAAATATTATATTGTAGAGATTCTGGATTCTCTATTATTCCTCCAGAGTTTTGGTATCTTTCTTATAGCAGGCAATTAATACTGTTTGAATCCATTTACAAACCATTTCTCTTGAGCAGTAGCTTTGTTCCATTTTGTTCTTTTCTCTTTAGAGGGGCTGTTGGCAGTCTGCCCCATGCTTATGTGTTTCTGGCTTCAAGTCAGTTATTTGAGAATAGGGTAAACATAGAATTTGGGGTTTTCCTTCTCTGGCCCTGTATCCTCCAGGATTAACTCCTCATTTTCCAAAGATGGTGGTTGCCTTGAACTCTGATGTCTGTTACTACAGGCCAGAGGACTTTGTGTTTTCTTTCTGAATTTCAGCCACCCCCTGGGGAACTGTGCTCTGTCTTCCAACTGAAAACCCTAAGAATGAGTAACTCCTTCTAAACTCTTCTTTCTTTTCAGGGTTCAACTCTACATCAGAAAACTTCCTTGCTTTTGTGTTTACCTCAGAGTCCCTAGGTAGTTTTTAATTTGTTTTGAGTTGTGTTTGATTGATGTTTGTTTCTTGGTTTAGAGTATACAGGAATACATTTGAATATATCAGAAGCAGAACCCAGATATTCAGTTTGTATTTTGTCTTATAGTTCAGCAAAAAGGAAAATAAGCCTCAGGTTGGAGATACAGACATAAAACCCATTAGGATATCAACCCAGTTGAGATCAAATGAGGGGTGAAAATTTTCAGATGCTACCTGGCATCAAATAAGACTTTACTTTCAATTTTGAGTCTAACTTTTTATTTCTGAATTTCTGATCAAATACAACTATTAAAATACATAGAAATCTATGTGTTCTTTTCTCTGAAAAAATTACAGTTACATGATTGTCTTTCACGTATTTGATATACTTATGTAAAAAATAACTCTGAATCCTCATAGGGTATCCCATCAAGGCATTTGCCTTTGTTTACCTTCTATAAAGATCAGTCCTTTATTTTATGTGCCGTTTTTATTCAGAAGTTAGATTTTTGGTGAGAAAATAGTGGCATGTTATATGGCCTCAATATGATAATCTGGTGACTGTTGGGGGGATGGCAGAGGAATAATAGATTGAAAATGTGGGTCCTGTGAACCCCTGATATCACCATTATTAGACTCTAAGTTTATTTTGCAGAAAAACTGCATCTTCACTATTTTTATATCTCTAGCATCTAGTTCCATGACTTATATATACTATGTATTTGGTAGATTTTAAGAAAATGACATCAAATAAAAAACAATTTTTTCGGGCTTCCCTGGTGGCGCAGTGGTTGAGAATCCACCTACCGATGCAGGGGACACGGGTTCGTGCCCCGGTCCAGGAAGATCCCACATGCTGTGGAGCGGCTGGGCCTGTGAGCCATGGCCGCTGAGCCTGCGCATCCGGAGCCTGTGCTCTGCAACGGGAGAGGCCACAACAGTGAGAGGCCCGTGTACCATTAAAAAAAAAAAAAAAAAAACAACAACAATTTTTTCATGCAATAATCATCTCTTGATGGATGCTGTTTGAGGAAGGGTATGGCATTTGTAGTCTGAAACTTTATTTGATACTAGGCTTTGGAATTTAATAACTACAATCAAGTAAGTCAATCTTTTTGACTCTAAGAGACTTACTCTACGAAATGACAATCATGTTGGCTAACTTACCAAGTAGTGCAAGTCATATAAGATAATGTTGATGAGATTGTTTTTGAAATAGTAAATTGCTATAAAATGCTAGTCATGGGCTTCCCTGGTGGCGCAGTGGTTGAGAGTCCGCCTGCCGATTCAGGGGACACGGGTTCGTGCCCTGGTCCAGGAAGATCCCACATGCCACAGAGCGGCTAGGCTTGTGAGCCATGGCCACTGAGCCTGCGCATCCGGAGCCTGTGCTCTGCAACGGGAGAGG
>NC_041224.1:163260362-163350054 GCF_002837175.3 Physeter macrocephalus
CACAACAGTGAAAGGTCTGCGTACCGCAAAAAAAAAAAAAAAAAAAAAAAAAAAAAAACTAGTCATGATATCTCTGTATAACACAGTATGCTAGGTAGTGTAGTAAACATTAAAGTCAAGACAAAGTTCTTTGCAAGGAAGAAGTTGCAGTCTAGACAAATGAATCTGAGTTTATAAATATCTTTAAAATTTTTACCATGTATAAGATTCATGTGTCCACAATAAATGGTCTCTGATTGAGGATACAGGCAATTCAGCTATGAGATGATATCAACAAACTTTGGAATATAACTTAGTAATAATGTATTTTTTGCCTTCCAGAGCCCTATGCTTTCCTTTTCTGCTTATTTCAAGGAAGTTGAATAAACAAAATATCATAATGTATATTTATATATTATGTTTATTTATCATTGATGAATTAATTCATTTATTTTTATATTAATAAATATGATTTTAATATGGTGGGTGGCATGTGATTTATACAAAGGAGATAAAAGTGTGGAGAAAAACCTTCTGCTCTGTTTATCAGGCAATCACTCTCTGCTCTTGCATTCCCCTTTAGCATTCTTTCTCCGTTTGTATTTCCATTAATGAGAGCTAAACTCATGGTGGGAGCCTTGAGAAAAGAGACCCCGGATTCCTGTTATAAAGGAATAAATGCTATTGTTCTGATCCTAAGTTAAAATAAACAATTTAGAGATTGGAGGTTAGACTTTAATTCTGGAAGTACCTTCTCTGTGACTCACATTTCTTTCCTTTCCCATTTAAAACTTTAGCTGAAGACCTTTGGTGATATGTTGAATTATACCCAATATTTTGCAATAACTGTAATTGGAAAGTAATCTTTTAAAATTATATAAAAAAATTAAAGAAAAATAAAGTGGATTCTGTTCTGACAATTTTTGTGTAGCTGAAGTGTTATCACCAGAACATTGGTCTGCTTCCTTTTTCTAACTAACTAGGGCTTGAGAGAGAAAATTTATATATTTTCTTGGCTCCCCACTAGTACCAAGACATGAAACCCAGTCATAGACCGCTGTCTAAGGTGCTCTGGCTTCCTAGGCCTTTCTGTCTGTCCTTTGGAAATGGTTTGGATCTCTGTGCTAAAGATTATTTCCATTTTTCATGTTTAAGAAAAGGTCCTGCAATTGCATCGTGACATTTATATCATCTAAGAGACCTCTCATTGCTAAAGTAAATTTATACATAATGTATCTCAGCTTTAGGGTTCTTGCATTTTACTTAGAGGATGAAACAGATCAGAATTTTAAGCCACAGTAGTTACTAGAGCTGCCCATTTGCTTTCTATTAGACTAACAGTGCCAATCACAATATTCACACATAAGTATGGCAAATTCTAGTTTGTGCTTAGGAAATACTTTGCAAAGGTGTTCTTTATTTGGTATTGATAAAAGGAGGGATTTTTAGCTTTAGGGGTTCTGCAGCAAAATGTGCATTGTAGTGACAGTGTGCCACTAAAAACTCAGACTCCCTTGCTTATCTTGCTTCCCCCTCGATTCCTTTCTTATTTAATATGTGGTATGATGAGCAAAGCAAAAACATGACATGTGATATGTATGTTTTTATCTACTGTACTTTTAAGGATTTAAAAAATTTGTTTGGCTTTTGCAATATATTTAACTACTCACAGATGTACGAAAACCTGCTTACATGTAGTAGTTTTTAAATTTAATAGTGTATTTTTGGAAAACTAAGGAAAATTTGGAACACCAGCTTCCATAACAGCCTGTTAATATTTTTAGTTATATTCTTAGGCAGTTACAGAACTACCAAATGCAGTAGTATACCAAGAATCACAATACATTTAGAATTAGCGACTAAACAAATAGAACACCCAACCAGGTAGCAAAAGTTTAATGTGAATCAGTTATCTCATGGATATTTTTGGTATATTGTGGTAAAGGAAACCATGCCCTATGGCAATGTTAAACTCCAAAGCAAAATTAGTGTTAATGTGCCCATGACCTTCTGCCAGACAAGTAAAAATACCAAATGTATCTTCTTTCAAATTGTACATTCTATTTTGTTTGGCACAAAATTTCCTGAAAGGCATAAGTCTCACTCTATTGTTAATGTAAGTTAATTTTGAAGAGAGAAAAATGAAGGGGATTTTCATGTATGACTTTGTACATTTTTGAAGTTTTAAATCCAGTGAGAACTTACCCACATATAAACATTGTATAAAGAAAGAATACATATATTGATTTTAACATCTCAGAAAAGGGAATTGTAATTAATTGTCTAAATCAGCATCTATTTTCTAGATTTCCTCCTACATACTATGTGATTGGCACCAAAGATATATTGCTTTTATTTTTATTTTTTATTTTTAAAATAGATCTTTATTGGAGTTTAATTGTTTCACAATACTGTGTTAGTTTCTGTTGCACAACAAAGCAAATCAGCCATATGCATACACATGTCCCCATATCCCCTCCCTCTTGATCCTCCCTCCCATCCTCCCTATCCCACCCCTCTAGGTCATCACAAAGCACTGAACTGATCTCCCTGTGCTATGCTGCCGCTTCCCACCAGCCAACTATTTTACATTCAGTAGTGTATGTATGTCAATGCTACTCTCACTTCGCCCCAGCTTCGCTCTCCCACTGCATGTCCTCAAGTCCATTTTCTAGGTCTAACTCTTTATTACTGCCCTGCAACTAGGTTCATCAATACCATTTTTTTTTCTTTTTTTTAAAATTCCATGTATATGCATTAGCATACGGTATTTGTTTTTTCTCTTTCTGACTTACTTCACTCTGTATGACAGACTCTAGGAACATCCACCTCACTACAAATAACTCAATTATTTTTATGGCTGAGTAATATTCATCGTATATACATGCCACATCTTCTTTATCCTTTCATCTGTGGATGGACATTTAGGTTGGTTCTGTGTCCTGGCTATTGTAAATAGTGCTGCAATGAACACTGTGTTACATTTCTCTTCTTGAATTACGGTTTTCTCAGGGTATATGCCCAGTGGTGGGACTGCTGGGTATATGGTAGTTTTATTTTTAGTTTTATAAGGAACCTCCACACTGTTTTCCATAGCGGTTGTATTAATTTACAACCGTCCAACAGTGCAGGAGGATTCCCTTTTCACCACATCCTTTCCAACATTTATTGTTTCTAGATTTTTTGATAATGGCCATTCTGACCAGTGTGAGGTGATACCTCACTGTAGTTTTGATTTACATTTCTCTAATAATTAGTGATGTTGAGCAACTTTTCATATGCCTCTTGGTCATCTGTATGCCTTCTTTGGAGAAATGTCTATTTAGGTCTTCCACCCATTTTTTAACTGGATTTTTTTCTTTTTTTTTATTAAGCTCCATGAGCTGTTTGTATATTTTGGAGATTAATCCTTTGTCTGTTGTTTCATTTGCAAATATTTTCTCCCATTCTGAGGGTTGTCTTTTTGTCTTGTTTATGGTTTCCTTTGCTCTGCAAAAGCTTTGAAGTTTAATTAAATCCCATTTGTTTATTTTTGTTTTTATTTCCATTACTCTAGGATGTGGGTCAAAAAAGTGATTTATGTCAAAGTGTGTTTTTCCTGTTTTCCTCTAAGAGTTTTATAGTGTATGGTCTTACATTTAAGTCTTTAATCCATTTGGTGTTTATTTTTGTGAATGGTGTTAGGTAGTATTCTAATATCATTCTTTTACATGTAGCTGTCCAGTTTTCCCAGCACCACCTGTTGAAGAGACTGTCTTTTCTCTATTGTATGTTCTTGCCTCCTTTGTCATAAATTAGGTGCCTGTAAATGCATGGGTTTATCTCTGGACATTCTATCTTGTACCATTGATCTATATTTCTGTTTTTGTGCCACAACTATACTGTCTTTTTTTAAAAAAAAAGATTTATTTATTTGTTTATTTATTTATTTATTGGCTGCATTGGGTGTTCATTGCTGTGTGCAGGCTTTCTCTAGTTACGGTGAGTGGGGGCTACTCTTTGTTGCGATGTGTGGGCTTCTCATTCTGGTGGCTTCTTTTTGGTGCAGAGCACAGGCTCTAGACATGTGGGCTGCAGTAGTTGTGACACGTGGGCTCAGTAGTTGTGGCTTGCAGGCTTAGTTGCTCTACAGCATGTGGGATCTTCCAGGACCAGGGTTTGAACCTGTGTCCCCTGTATTGACAGGTGGATTCTTAACCACTGCGCCACCAAGGGACTCCCCCATACTATCTCGATTACTGTAGCTTTGTGGTATAGTTTGAAGTTGTGGAGCCTGATTCCTCTAACTCCATTTTTCTTTCTCAAGATTGTTTTGGCTATTCGGGGTCTTTTGTGTTTCCATACAAATTGTAAAATTTTTTGTTCTAATTCTGTGAAGAATGCCATTGGTAGTTTGATAGGGATTGCATTGAATCTGTAGATTGCTTTGGGTAGTATATTCATTTTCACAATACTGATTCTTCCATTCCAAGAACATGTTATGTTTCTCCATCTATTTATGTCAGCTTTGATTTCTTTCATCAGTGTTTTATAGTTTTCTGAGTACCAGTCTTTTGCCTCCTTAGGCAGGTTTAAGATATATTGTTTATTAAAAAAATGCACATGGTAGTCTTAACTTTTCATCTAATAGTAGAGTGTCAGAACAGTGTTACTGGAGGTATTCTGAAGTGCTTAGGGAACAGAGGAGAAAGATACACAACAGGTTGAGGGATGTCAAGAAGAGGCAGTGACATCAGTTAGGATGCTCAGCATTGTGGAATAAACACAAACAGCTCAATTTAATACAGAAAGGCAGGACAATATAACAGAGAGAAGAGCATGGGTGAAGCATGGACTGGAACACAACATGACTACATTTTCAATTTGCCAATCCCAGAGCAAACTAAGAAAGTGTATTTTCTGGGAAGTGACATGGAATGAGGCTGCACACATAGACCAGTCATTGTACATTAATTGAGGATCTTGTTTTTAATCCTGGTCCAGGATGTGAGGGATTGGAGAAAACAGAAAGTTTAAGCAGAGCAATAAATACTCAGATTGACATTCCATGGTGCCTGAGGATCACAGCCAAATGATCTCTCAACAGCTGCCTGCACTCTATTGAATGCATTTAATGTATGTAAAATTAGTGATAATTTCAATAATTGTGATGCCACTACCTGGAAGAGGTTACCAGTGTTCTCTTTCTCATGTGTAAAGGATGATCTATGGACTCCTTAAATATGTGAGCAACTTAATCCCATATTCTCATTTTGAGTGTGTATTTTCTAGGGCTACTCATGGGTCCAACAGGAAAGAGATGGTGCAATCGAAGGCAACAATTTACAAAACAAAAGCAATTTTAATAGAAATGGGGTGAAGTATCCTAGGTCTAACAATAGTGGACAGAAAAGTTACTACTCATAGGTCTAAAGGGGAAAGAGGAGGTGTGATTATGTTAAGCTAGGGAGAGTACCTGTAGGCAAATGTCACCTGATAGTAGTTTTGGTCTTTGGTAGAACGACACAGCCAACTTGTAGTAATATTGCGGGGAGACACTCAGGGTACCAAATACTGGACCTCTCACCCATTCTCTGAATTCCTGTTGGTGCCAACCTTCGGCTAACTTGAAATCAGAGGGCAGAATGAAGAGCTGGTCAGATATTTGTGTAAAAACGGGGGAGACAATATGATGGGAAGAATGGACAAGCATATCACACCTTTTTTTTTTTTTATCAGTGGGATAGCTGTGTTTGGAGCACCATATCTCAGAATTCCTAGAATGATGGTTTTATAGTATGTTGATCATTTAATTTGAAGAATTTTCAAGTAGTCAAGTATGATTACATCAAATGCACTGAAAATATGTCCATACAGCTAAGTCACTCAGGTCTTTAATACACTAATGGCAGTACAAGCTTCCAAGGGGGTGTATAACATGCAGTGTTCTTAAATGCATTTGAATATTAAACTCTTTTTTAAAGTTTAAGTTGGAGAGCTACTTGGGAGCTGTGAGGCTATTACTTTGGTATATTAATGATTGGCCAATTCAAGGAAAAAATATACTCAAATAAATCTTTACATTATTTTTTTCTGACTGAGTTAATGTGTTGACTAACTTGAGAGATTCATCTGTCACAGCTATCACATTCAAGAAACTCAACTTTTTTCTGTCTTTTCATCATGGAAGATATCACCTTCCTGAGCAGAGTTCATTGATTCCTTGGAAATATAGTCTTATCAAAAACAATGTATGTATACATCATTTTCCAATTTGATTTGAAATAATCTTTGTAAAAACTTCAAAGTTATAAAGTTATCTTTTTCAAAAACTAAATCCTTTCAGTTCTAGGCTAGGGTTAGATATTTTCCCTCTTTATTTTTCTACTGTTAACACTGTCTTTTAGTAGCTAAATCTCCTTGACATTTTAACTGCTAAACAGCTTCCTAAGAACAAATATCATGGCTTAACTTCCTGGATATGGCTATGGAATCTCTTAGATATTTCCTAGTGATTACTTCTTCAAAATCTCATATGTATATTTCCTTGCTTATCTTCTTTTCCAATATTTACTTTGAGGTCATTCTTGTATTCTTAATGTTCTTAAATGTGGAACACATATTCCCACTGTACTTTTCATTGTCGTTGGAAACTTTCAATATCAGAGGAGAAACTGGAAAGCAAATTACAGGAAAGAAAATAAGAATCTTGGAAGCTGCAAAATTAAGTGCAATAATTTCAGATAATTGACAAGTCAATATGCAATATCATTTCAAAATATTTTGGAAATGTGGTTAAAATATCTATCTTGATGGTATGATTTATGGAAAACTAGTTGGTCATTTGTTCTATGATATGTAGGCTTACATTTTACAGCTGCAGTTTCATTGGGGATCTTCAAATCACTTTCAGGTGTGCAAAAGAATTTGAGCATTCTGTCCTCAATCTTCTTACTCTTTTATACTTTCTCTCATTTCACTGGACAGTATGATTAACATACTGGAAGTAATACACATTCATTGATTTAAAATTTGTATAAATTTTTATTCTACAAACAAATGTATGTTTTGAATTTTCTAACTTTTCTGTTTTTCTTTTAGATGTTATAACTGATTTAAGTAGAAAAGTTAGAGAATTGTTTATTTTGAAATTTTCAATATATAATGCTTGGAAAATATAGAAGTATTTGTTGAATTAAAAAAAGAACATATTCCATATTATAACTTTGTCCTTCTGCCACATATTAAAAAACAAAAATTGCTGATAAATAGGGAAAGATAGTCCAATATCACTCATTGCTATGAATTTTTCAATATTCAATATTTACTCAAGAATGTATAGAATTTAGCAACGGTTAGAAGAAAAATCTTTGAATTATTCAAGAGGTAAGATGTTATTGAAAAAGATGGTACATCTGTGACTGAAACATATTAATTATTTTACAAAACCGTGTTATCATTTATGATGTACAGATTCTCCAAAGAGAATCTGTACATCATAAATCCTTATTTGAGTATCTTTGATTTCAAGTCACTGATGGAAGGGATTGTGGAGATGTGCCACTATAAATAAAATGGTATTGGTATGTCACAGGCTGAGTGATTTTAGCATGAGTCAAAGTAGACTGCAATGTTCCAGATGATGATGGAATGATTTCTTTGAAACATCATTTCTGACTTAAATCCACTAAAAGAATGTTTTTGTAATCCATTAATTAATAGAAGAAAATAAAACATTTTATAATTACATTCTCTATTAGTTTTTGCTTTCTAAGAATAAATTTCATTGAAAATATGTGTTAGAGGGTAATTATGTTAAAACTTTGAAAGTTTATAAGGGAGTGTATGCATGTGTGTAAAAATGTAAATTGCTTTTACCCGGTACAAATCAATCATTTCTTTATAATAAATATTGCTAGTATGCTTTTGGTATGAAAATGAATATATCATTCCTGATTTGGTGTTATAATGTATTAATCTCCTGTGGGTAATAGTCTACCCACTGTATGAAAGAGTGCTTCATAGTACATCAAACATTTCAATCAAAGCTCTTTCTCCTGCCATTTCTATTCTAGAAAGAAAACTACAAAACCAAAGTGGTCTGTGGACACCTGCTCTTCATGTGAGAACAGGGTCAAGGCCATCAATTTGGTTCATATTTAAGCTCATATCTTGCAATGGTAAACATTTGAGGAGTAAGAGTACTTGTTTCATAATGTCCTCAGTTTAGCCTGATATACCAGTGTATAGACATATATATGACTTTCATATCTAGAGAATTAAATATTAAGAAATAGTTGATCAAAATGTTTAATTTCAATATCTGTCTTCAAGAGTACATAAACATGGTTTTAAATGATGGTGGTCTTTAAAGTCAAATAAATGTATGCTTTAATATAGATTCCCATAATACTGGTGCATTAGCTTAAGCATGTATGAATGCTTACCATGTATCTAGTAATAAATTTAAAATTTTTATGGACATTATCACAAATAATCCTCATAGTAACATGATAAGGCATTTCACAGATTATAAGAATGAGACAGAAAAGTTATGTATTAGATAGTTGAGTAAAAATTAAAACAGAATTTAAAACCAGCTCTGTACGACTATAAAGTTTATACTTGCAACACCTTCCAAGTAACATAAAATTTCTGAGTTTGTTTCCTCTTCTCAAAATGCGAACACCCATTTCCCCATGCAAGGCTCATGGGAGGATTAGAAAGTGTACATGTAAAATCCTTTGCATAGTATCTGATGCATAATGATCTGTTAAAAATGTAACTGCTATTACTTCAACATATTTTGAAAGGATATTTCTTCTAAATAATTAACAAATATTATGATGATGATGATATTGTTATAATAGTTAATTGCCAATTTATCCTCGTTCAAATTGGATGTTCCATTCTTCACAGGGATAGTAATGGCTTGCCTTGTTCTCTCTCTCTGCAAGCAAAGGCAAGTAGTTGAGATGTTTTCCTGAATGTTTGCTGCAGGGAAATGACATTATATGTAGCTTAGATATTGAATCATGAGAAAAGGATAAATAGAAAAAGAGAATAACTATTGAATTTGAAATAGGATATGAATTATAAAAAAATTATGGTATGTCAATTGTAAATTGTTTTCATCAAAAACTTTCCTTCTCTTGATTTTGGAAAGGGAATATCTAGAAAGAAAGTATCTGTAAGAGTAGCAGAAAGTAATGGGTCAATAATAATAGCTAACATTCACCAAGTGCATATTCAGTACCAGGTGCTGTTCCAGCACTTTTTATATGTAAATCCTTTTAATAGTCACAGAAATTCTGTGAGATAGGTTCAATGATTATCACCTTTTAAAAGATGAGGAAACTGAGGTGCATATAAGTTAAGTATAATTGGCTCAAGATTACACAAAAGATTGAACTCAGGCTGTGTGGCCATAGAGCCCATAATTTAAAGCAAGAAATAATTGAGTGTATTTAATTGCATCCTTTCCTTATGTCCATTCATTCTTTCCTTTGGTATTTAAATAAGCAAAGTGACTTAAAATATAAGGCTAGTTGGCAAAATATAGTGTAAAGGATAAAAGCACTAGCTTTGGAATAAAAAAATGGGTAATGTGTTAATCATGTGACTTTAAGCTATGCAAGTCTTCTCTGAACCTCAGTCTCTTTATCTATAAGCTTTTGACACTAGTACTTCTATGGTTTATAATAGTGCATTAAAGAGGTACTTAAATTAAAGGTTGGCATAACTTGGCATATAGAATATCTTCATCAACTGTTCACTGAATATGAAATTAGAAAGCATCTTGAATTTTAAATTCTAGAATATTACTCTTTAAGCATTTTTATTGTGATTGAATCTACCTTGTTTGTTAATTGATAATCAGCAATTAATTCAAGATTTTAAGGCTTTATTAAAATGAAAGTGAAATAATTTTATAATATAAAGTAATATAACTTCCCTGAATAAAATTACAGAAGATTTCAATGAAGTGAAGAAATAACTTTTCTTTAATCAGCTTTTTTCCTTCTCATTAAATATCCTAATAGATTTATTTAAAATTATTTTTCTATTATTAAATGCTAAACAAATGTTTAAAATCTAATTTTGTTTAAAGAATGGTCACATAATCATAAAAATATCTAAGTCTGCCATATACAAAGTATTTTTAATACATCATCATAATTTGTTCTTTGTGAGAGGTAATCTGTGATAAGTAATATTACTCCTTTTCATAGGGAAAGCACCTGAATTTCAAAAAAGTAAAGCTACCTTCTCCTCGCTAGAAAATGCTACTAAGCGCGATTATAAATCCAGGTTTGTACACTGACACAAACTACTGCTCATTACCAGTACAGTCGTAATAGGCCCTGATGATTCATACCAATCATCTGCAGTGTAACATCTGATTCATTAACATAATATAGATCTGGTCTTACATTTCAGGTAGCAAAGTAATTTATAACCTATCATTAGCTAAATGTCTGAGAGAGGTATTAAAAATTCATGTAGAGTCATTAGCATGACTTCACAACCGGCAACTGGGCAATTGCATTAATGTTCAGGAACCAGAAACCCAAAGCCTGCTTTCTGCTTAGTGCATCTGTTTTCAATTACGATGTTATCTGGATTCCCAGTTCAAGTCAATGTTCTGACCTTTCTAAAATTTTTTAAACAATACTGTAGTTACAGCCTTCTTCTTGAGCTACTTCTTCCTGAAGTAATTTTGTTATTATTGTTGCATAAATTTGCAAATCTTGAAACGTCTTAAACCATGTCTATGCAGTCAGACTGGATTAATGAAAAACAAGTGACCTTTTACTATTCCCAGATAGAATAACTAGTGATTGCAGCAATTAGAAAAAGAAGAGCATTCTTGTACTAATTGCTATATCTGACCAAAATAAACAGACATTTTATTAAGGATATGTTGATTTTCTTGTATGACTAGAAGTTCAACTACAATATTACTATAATGCCCATTGATCAGTTCAGTACAGTATGGAGCACAGTGTAAAAACGCAGGTTATTTAACCTGTTTGAGATTTCAGTGAGCTACATAGAAGGCTCATGTTTCATTTGGTGATAGAAATTTATTGTGAGAATATGTAAGGTAACGTAGAAGCCCAGGAAACTCAAATTTCCTGATCAAACATTCTGGTATTGAAGAGTTGGAACTATATTCAGGATATCAAAATGTCCAATGGAAGCTTATCATAAGCCAGCCACTACGCAAGGTATTTTATGTACATCATACAATAATCCCCGTGATGACTCAGAGCAGACATTATCACACCCATTTTATGTATGACAGCATTTATATATGACAGCACTCAGGTTTAAGAGATAGAATAATTTTCTCTCCATCACATAGCTAATAGGTGTCAGGGCTAGAATCTGAACTTGAGCTTTCATAGAAATCAATTGTGGGGTAGGGGTTGATAAAGTCAAACCAAATAATACTCTTATGCTGATGCTCTTTCTGTGTACCCCATTCTCCATCCAACCCTATGCCATTTTCTTGACTTTAACTTTCTCACAAGGAAAGATTTGTGATATTTATATATAAATTAAATGTTCCAAGAATATCAGAAATATATTAAAAGGAGGAATTTCCTGCTGTATCAACAAAGCCAAAAGAAGTATTGGCATGGGTATGTAGTTTTGATTCTGAATTCTGCCCCTGCCGAAAAATATCCACTAAATAAACATATAAAGAGGGGATTGAATGTAAGATTGTAGATTATGATAAATAATTAAAACTCTAAGATTCTAGCATTCATTGAGGTGGTACTGGCACTATGATTATTTATAGTATATTTTTATGGATCTGTGATCCTCACCACAGAACAAAATGGCCAAATACTGATGCAAATTTTCTTACACTTGACATTTGTGTATTAAAAAAATACTTAATAGCTACTAATTGTATTGTAGAAAGATATACTCTGGGTAATTCATACTTCACAAAATCAATTACCAATTGGCAGGATTTTACACTCTCTCAAGACTATTACCTCTCTATCTTTTAGAGACATGCATTTCCTGGTTAACAACTTTCAAAATTATATCCTTTACCAGAGTAATTCAGAAGTGGTTAAACCCTGTTTCCCTTGCTATAAAATGCTATTCACAATTTTAAATAATAAAAATATAATTTAAGCTATGGAAGAAGTATTTTAACTCCTATTTACAATTTAAGCACTTTAGAGAATTTTGTTTTGATAAAAATATGTCCAATTTAGGGAGTATTTGTATCAAACACTGGAGAAGAATAATTTTGTTTGCTGTTATTTTACTTTAAATAAAATTTCTTTGTAGAACTAAAACAATCATATCTCCAAATAAAAAAAAGAAAAAAAAAAAACCTTTCTTTTGGATGATCCATTATCAGGGGATGCATTTCTTACCAGCCAGGATTGAAAATTTCTTGTTAGTCTGTATGCTATGAGGATTTGAGGTCAAAGGTTATTGTCGTGATCATCAGAAGTTTATGTAGAATAATTTTATAAGGTTATTCATATCCTTTAATATAAATAATTCTTCACTTATTGTTAAAGTTTACATCTTCTCTATTTTTATAATAAAATATTGGGGCCAAATGAATTATTTCAGCATTACCATGGAAAATTTAGCCAAAATAAGAAAAATATACCCATACAGATACACCTACATACCCATATATTTTCAACTTCATAAGTGTTCTGAAACTTATCCATAAACCACAGGTTAATTATTTTCAAAAAAATAATGAAAGGAAGTTGCTAATGAATGAGTATTTGTCATTGTACCATGTGTGAAATGGGTCCAGGATAAATATGAAACTTGATTCCTACCTTGGGGGGACTCATTACTAGAATTCCATATAAAGAGCTCATCAAAATGAAAATACCCAGTTAGAGAGAAATATTAAAGATCAATAACACATGTGCAGTACATATTGGTTGAGTGAATAATGAAAATATCAGTCAACAGGAAAGCACAAAGAGCAAAGTAGAAAAATGATTTTAAAAACTTTTTATAGAAAAAAAGAACACATGCCCAATATTAAAAAATTTTCAACCTCAGTCATAATTAAAGAAATAAAAATATTTCAAAAACAATTGTTATTTATTTCCTATCATTTAGCAAGGGTTAAAAATATTTAAATAACACATTCATAGGAAAATAGAAGAGCAATTTTGTGTCGTATTAAAATTGAAAGAGTTCATTCACCCTACCTCTTCCACTTCTCCTGTTCCTTCCCCCAACCCCAATACTTTATGAACTATTTAGTTCTGAAGTTTTGAGGTGAGACAACAAGTCAGATGTCCAAACAGGGGATGGGGGGTTGCTTTGGCCAAGGGAGACGTGACAACCCAAGTAGGGTGATGAGGGCATCTCTACTGAAGAGTCAGTAATAACAGACCTCTACTAAGCAGAGACAAGGAAGACATCTTCATGGAGGAAGAAGGCAGTAAATATATTAGGAATGATGGAGCCAGCTAAATAAGTTACAAAAATAAAATGGAGAAAAATAGAAGAAAGTTTGTTGATTGGATTGGAATTTCTTGTACTGGCATGAATTCATAGTTTTCAATATATATAGATGTAGAAATAAATATAAGTGGATAAATATAGAAATAAACATAGTGTAAAAGAGTTGGATAGAAATAGATAAAAACATAAAAACAAACATTGATAACCTAGGTCTGCCCTTTGAGAGGGCTGGGAAGCAGTAATACCTCAACAGTAATGATGTCACCAAACCCCAAATTTTGGCTTCTATGTACCAATCTCCACTAAAAGGAATTCTGATTCTTGGAGAAATGGCTACTTCCAGGGTAGCAAAGAGAAATAAGAGAAAAGCTTAGAACCTGTTGGGTCAGAAAGCAGGGAAGGGCTGGAAAAATGATGGGGCCAGTCATAAAGGCAGGGAAGGAAGCTTGAAGGGCTCCCATTTGCCAAATATGGGACAATTTGAACAATAAAATTAATTGCTACAGATTATAATCTACTGAATAAAATAAGAAACCTTGAATCCAAGCTAAAATAGTAAACAAACAAGTATGATGAGAAATGGGATATTTAAATAATTTCAAAGAACCTCCTTACAGAATGCAAAATACAAAGGGGGAAAAGGGGCAGCTATAGGAGAAAAGCTTGGAAGAACACTTATGAAATAATTAAAGTTAACATCATCAATAATTGGTTAAATTAAAAATATTCACCAATGGTTAGGATGCAGTGAGAAAAAGCAGCATGGCCTCTGTAACATTCCTACCAAAGACACATAACCTAAATCTAATCATGAGAAAACCTTAGGCAAATCAAACTGAAAGTCCTTCTACGTCACACCAATGGGCTATTTTCAAAAGTATTAAGGTCATAAAAATCAAGGGAAGACAAGGGAACTATTTTAGGCTGGAGGAGACTAA
The DNA here is from genome assembly GCF_002837175.3 of Physeter macrocephalus. Taxonomy (NCBI): domain Eukaryota; kingdom Metazoa; phylum Chordata; class Mammalia; order Artiodactyla; family Physeteridae; genus Physeter; species Physeter macrocephalus. Next base: position 163,274,732 of record NC_041224.1, read on the forward strand.
AGTGAAATAAGAAATAAATGTGAAACATAATTCTGATCTGGGTGGTTTGTTGTATAAAGGACATTAGGAAAAATTTATAGAGGGTCTGAGAATTAGTTGTTAGTAATGTATCAGTGCTACTATTTCTGTTTTTAGGGTTGCACTATGTTTGTGTTAGAGAATTTCCTTATTTGTAGAAAATATATACTAAAATATTTGGAAGTTATGGACATCAGGTAAGTAATCTACTCTCAGAATGTTTGGGAAAACAAAATTCTTTGTCGTGTTCTTGCGGCTTTTCTATAACTTTGAGATTGTTTCAAAATTTTAAAAAATGTTTATTCACTTCAACTTCGTAATTTCACAGCAAGTAGTTTATACCAAAGAAATGCTTTCACTAGTGTTTAAAAATTATACACACATTCACACCACAGGCATTCCCCTGTACCCCCAGATGCCTATTGCCACTGAGGAAAGGGGAAAAGACAAAAACTGTCTATGTCAAACAGTCCAGGGTGCAGACCATTACATTAGAGAATTTAAGAGTTGATGGACTGATTTTGATTGTGATGGTTATTACAAGACCCTATGCATTTGTCAAAATTCATAGAACTATACACTAGAAACAGTGAATCACATTACCTTAGGTGAGGGGGACAGTGACAAGGACAGGTGGAGAAATACTGCATTTGGGGTCTCATTAATACTCTATTTCTTGTCGTGGGTGATGTTTATGTAGTTATAGTCATAAGGCAAAAATTCATTGGGCCATACATTTAAATACTTTCCTCTATTATTTTATACTAAATAAAAATTACATTAGGTGTTTAATACTAATAATTGAAATGTCAATAATGCCATGATAATAGTAATTTTACTATGTCACCCAAATGATGTTAACCAATTACAAATATTTAAATTTCCAGAAAGACTTGAAATAATTCATTGAAGAGACAGTATTATGAAAATGCTTTATCAGTACCACAACTGGGAGAGGCTGCAAATTATATTCCTATCTCTGTCGTCACTTGCATGCAATCAACATCATTGTAATGAAAGGAAAATAGTGGTTCAAGAGGATTAGAATCCATTAGGTTAAGATTATTGGAAATGCCTAAATGTAATCGAGAGTACATTGAATTCTATATTCAATACTTTAACCCCAACTGTAGCTAGTCCTTGTTAACCATTAACTAGATTCTATTCTAGTAGAACCATATCCATTGGGGGGTGGGTGGGGTGGTGGTGGAGTGAGAACATGGTAACAGGAAAAAAAGAGGCAAGAGAAAAGGCTCTATCAGTAGAGTATCAATAGAATATGTTGAATGAAATACACATGCTACAAGTATTTTATTATATTAAAACCGTTAATAACGTTGTTAAAAGAAATGAAAGGATGCTAGTGAAGCTAGTGAGTGTATCAGACAGATATTATTAGTACAAAACAGTAATCGTGTCTACTCTTTGAAGAACTCAGTATAATTTCCATAGTGCCTATGAAATTCTGACATCCAGCCTCACTCCCCACTGATAGCTTTTTCTCCATATCATATATGAATCGTCAAAATGAAATATGAAACCTCTTAATATTTATGCCATCAAAACAACTCCTTTTCAAATCCACAGTGTAACATTTCACCATTTCCCCTCCCATATAAGAATAAAAAGTATTTCAATGCTCAATATTAAAAGCAAAAAAGAGGGTATTTCCTACATGTTGTTTGTTTTCAATTTACACTTCTCCCATCACCTCAGCATATCCATGGATCTGTTACTTTTCAGCCATCTGGGAGAGAGTGTGAGTTCCTCTTGTAAAGTTGTTGCTCTCAAAAAAAGCTCTTCCTGTAAAGAATATAACTTTAGAGATGGCAATAAAAGAGAATGTTAGACAACTAAATTTCCTCTAGTTGTAGCAGAAAAATTCCTTATATGAACCTGTTGACTTGGATACAGGCTAAGGGCTATACTGAAATGGATTTGCCCATTCACTTTTTTTTTTTTAAATTTATTTATTTTTTATTTTTGGCTGCACTGGGTCTCTGTTGCTGCACCCGGGCTTTTCTCTAGTTCAGGCGAGCAGGGGCTACTCTTTTCTGCGGCGCACTGGCTTCTCATTGCGGTGGCCTCCCTTGTTGCGGAGCGCCGGCTCTAGAGCGCAGGCTCAGTAGTTGTGGCGCACGGACTTAGTTGCTCCGCGGCATGTGGGATCTTCCCGGACCAGGGCTCGAACCCGCGTCCCCCACATTGGCAGGCAGACTCCCAACCACTGTGCCACCAGGGAAGCCCTGTCCATTCACTTTTAAATGGTTCTCTACCTTCTTAAGATGTCATATTGCTCTGTAGTATGGAGGTTAGCTAAATACTAAAAGATCTCTTTCACAGTAACACATTTTAGGCTAACTTGTCCCTCTGTTCTGCACATTAAGTCACTGTTCTACTTTCAATGTATTTAATCAGGAAATTAAGTTAACAAATTAACATTAGTAGATAATCAGGGAGATGAAATTTCCTTTGTTTTCATAAAACTTTCTATTTAAAACGAACACTGCATTACATTATATTTATTTCTATATTTGTCTACTTGCTCTGAGAACTATTAATAATATTCCTGGGAGAAGAATTCCTTATTGCAGCTTTTCTGTAAGTTTGAAATTGTTTCCAAACAATGTTATCATCTGTTAATAGCATTACATATCAACTTATGTTGATTTTTATATCAGCCTTGTCACATGTAATTTTATTTTTATTGTATTTTATCATTCAAAACATTTTTACTTCAGCCTCTGATACTTCCTTGTCAATGCTGACAACTTGGTGATAATCTCTAATCAGTAATAAATAAAACCACATAATCCCTTACTCTTTCCACTGGCAATATAATGGCTAATGCTATGTAAAATTGTTCATATTTCCAGTTCTGTGCAGATAGTTTTTATCAGGGTGATATCTCGAGATAGTCCAGGGTCCATAATATTGAGTACATATGCTTCTGTCCCAACAACGAAAAAATACACAAGAAACTAACAAAGCCCAGATTTTTGAAGACATCCAAGAACGACCAACATAGCCTGAATTTGAGGAGCTAAGATCTTTGAAAGAATGATGGGTGAGACAGTGAGGTGAACCTGAGCTTTTCTATAGCTTTTTCCTGAAGACATTTGATGATTCACAGAGACTGGCATTCACGCTCAGCAGAAAGTAGCAACTAGAACATTTGTTAGTTTCATGGGCCTGGAGAGACCAAAATTGGAACTCAGATGTCAAGACCCTGGAGAAAAGAAAACAACAGGAATATGGACATAAAATTCGAGAAGATTTTGCTCTTTAAATGTTTGCTAAACCCTAAGATTCCCAGAGGTAAGAAGATGAGAAATCAAGCAGAAAGAAGTTACTAATTGCTAAAGTGCTAAGCAGAAATGTTTAGCAGTCTCTTGGTGCTAGGCATTAAAAAAATAAAATTTGGGAACCCTGGTTCCGAACCAGGCTTTCAGCAGAGACTTCTGAAAGATTATACTATTTTAGTAAGTGTCAACTGGTAATATGCTGAGGCTCAGAGTGATTTGTCCCAACACTAACTTAAAAGAAATTCTGTAGAAAACAGTATCATTCATTCAGAACCACAACAATTTTTCTTGCACTATGTCTATCAAATTCATGCGTAGTGTGCTAAGAAATAAAATCTAATCAACAAAGCCAAGGGAAGAAATAGCCAATAACAATAGACATACAGCTAATCCAGATACTTTATTTTTCAGACACAGACTTTAAAATAGGTATGATTAATGTGAATAATGTAGTTTATTTGTCTGATTGGAAATTGTATTTGGAATGAGCAGGGATGTGTGAATTCACATATATTGATTGCCTACAAGGTATGAAACTCTTCAGTGAGTTTTCTTGTGCTATAAAATTGTACCTTCACATTAACCTTCTAGGGGTCATTATTATCATTTTTTCTCATTTCCTTTTAAAGGGAAATCAGGGTCAGAATACATATATATATATATATATATATATATACACACACACACATACCCACACAAGGACAATAATTATTTTAAGGAGTTTTTTTTTTTTTTTTTTTTTTTTTTTTGTGGTATGCGGGTCTCCCTCCGTTGTGGCCTCTCCCGTTGTGGAGCACAGGCTCCGGACGCGCTGGCCCAGCGGCCACGGCTCACGGGCCCAGCCGCTCCGCGGCATGCGGGATCCTCCCAGACCGGGGCGCGAACCCAGTTCCCCTGCATCGGCAGGCGGACGCGCAACCACTGCGCCACCAGGGAAGCCCTTAAGGAGATTTTTGAAGTAAGAAATTGACAGGGTAACCAAGACATCTATAATATGAAAGAGTAGATGAAGCTAAGAAATGACAAAGAAATGAATCAAGCATAGCAGAATCAATGGAATAAAATATAGTTTTTGAGCATTTACATATGGGACTATAATGGGCCAATCAAAATTGATTAGTCTAATTCTACCTGTGGGAGAATTTACGTCTATATAAAAGAGATTCCATTCTTTTTTGTTCGTTTGTTTTGGTTTGGTTTGGTTTGGTTTTGCGGTACGTGGGCCTCTCAGTGCTGTGGCCTCACCCCTTGCGGAGCACAGGCTCCAGACGTGCAGGCCCAGCGGCCATGGCTCACGGGCCCAGCCGCTCCGCGGCATGTGGGATCCTCCCAGACCGGGGCGCGAACCCGGTTCCCCTGCATCGGCAGGCGGACTCTCAGACCACTGCGCCACCAGGGAAGCCCCATTCATTTTTTTATCGTGTTTATCCCTGCCCTCTTTCCTGCCATCAGGCTAAAGAGAATGAGGAGTTACTGAGATCTGTCGTTATTAGCTCAGTACACACAGTTCAGGGAGTAACCCCCACAGCTGACTACCATGCACAAGGACATTGACTACTTCCCCCCTCTGATCCCTGGGTCTGACCACATATTGGTTTTTCTGCCCACTTTCTCTTATATTTGGGGGAATATTAATATTTCTCACATTGTAAAGTTGCTTTAAAAGCCACCTAGTTAATACACTGGGAACCCACTTCCTTGGTTGATTTCTTCAGAAGTGGGGACCGGGCTTTAGACGGACCATCTATGATTTTATAAATAGAAGAAAAAGAGAAATCCATTTCTTTGTCAACAAAACATAGGTTATGTTAACTTTGGAGATGTTGGCAACCATTTTCTGCTATATGACTTAAGGGGAAAAAAAATGAAGGCTTCTAGGTTGTAAATGACAAAGATTCTTTCCTTGACCAAACTCTAGCCAGGCTCCTCTGAGCTCTCTTCCTGACTAGACATTGGCCTGTAAAGACATACACTCTAATGTAGTTTCTAACAGCTCAAGGCCACATCCCTAGGATGATCCTAACTCCTCTAAAATGACTGCTTGAGAAAACTCAAGACTGCCAGAATGTAGTGTTTGTTCCAGCTAACACCTGAAGATAGGACTCCTGTCTCCCAGCCCCAGGGGAGCAAGCAGGTAGGAGCCTAACTTTGATAAGCATTAGGCAACAAACTCAGATGAATTTCACATGGAGCAACCTCCTTCCCTTTTTTCTTTTAGCAGATTTTCACTTTACTGATTCTATGGAACTGCTCCCGTTCACTACCTTCCCCACTTCACTCTCCCTTTAAAGAGCTCAGTCACTTCTGTACAAATTGAAGTTAAATGCAGTTCACACTGGACTCTTTCCCTATTTCAATAGTATATTAACAATTAAAATCTTTATTTACCATTTTAGTCTCTGCTTTTGATTATTTTTGACAGTAATCAGAAAACAGACTTTTCTCTCAGCACTTCTGGCAATCATACTGTGCCAAATAGATAGAGAAAAAAAAATTGTCTTCTAGGTAATTAAAATTGAAATCAAAAGGAATGTAACTGAAAACAGGATAAAAATAAAGAGACAGCACTCTTGGGGTCTCCCACATCTTTTTGATCCTGCCTCCAAAAATAATTCATGAACTTGTTTCCCATGAGGCAGTGAGGTAGTCCAGGATTCCACCAAAAAATTTCCTTTTTTCTCCTTTTTTCTAAACAAGCCAGAGCCTGATGAAATTACTTGAATCAATAAGCTTTAAATCTTATATTAAAAATCATTGTAGAAAGTTAAAAGTCAGAATTTTAACAAAAAATTAGAAATATTTCTATATATATTTAAAATTATAACATGTTAAAATTAGAAATTCCTATAATAGTAACTTTACAAATGCAATGAAATGTTTAGTCTACAGTAATATAAACATGCGGCATTAAAATTACGTGTAGAATAGAAATCACAAAAATATTTTTCATATGGTATTTCTTAAAATTAATATTTTGAAATATTTAAACCACTATTTTTATTATTCCCTTCTTTTAACATTCTTTTATGAATACCACGCTCCAAAAGGAACTCTTCACCTAGATTTGCTTTACTTCCATACAGTACTTGAAGGACAGGCAATTTCATCTGAGCCCATTAGAGTGTTGTGAAAGTGAACTATGATCGTGGTGTTAAAAAAAAAAAATTGAGAACTATTGCTATATGCTACTTAAGAAGTGCAGGAACCAATTGTCTCATTAGCAGTAATACAATAAACTCACTGACAGTATCAATGCAGGTGAATAATTCTTAAATAAATTTATTTACTGTTCATAAGGGGAAAGATGTAATTGGAATGTTTAGTCCAGCTAATATGATGAATTCCCAGCATAAGCTGATTTAAGCTAGTGCCTGTAAAAGCTGAAAACTAAAATCATCTTTCTGTATTCTTTTACCATCTGCTATGAAATTGCATCAGTCTTTTTCAGGAAAAAAGCCAGCACATATAAATCTAAGTTCACTGGGAAAAGAGTTTGTGTTTATGACAGTGCCCAGCGAGCTTCTATTGCTTAATAAATGTCAAATTTGATGGATAATATTCATTTAGATGTTACATGGCTGCTTTTATATTTCCCATTGCAAAGCTTTGACTTATAGACAGAGCTGTTAAATGTCCTTATTCTAATCTAATTTCACAATACCTAATTATGGTAGCTCACCCTTTTCAGCTAAAGTGTCTTAGGACTAAGGCACAATTGCTCATTTTTTTCATATGTATTCATGTGTACTTTCATTCAACAAGCATTTATTGGGACCTCTTAGGAGCCAGATATGAAGATGCATGGGATACAACCCCTCTCCTCAATAATATTCAAATCTAGTAGAAGAAACAGACACAAAAGTAATTAACTATGAACCAGTGTATTAAATATAGCTTTGGGGTACACATTTTGTACATTTAACTGTGTTCCATCTGCCTTTAGTAATGATTTTCTCCTTATTATCTTAGGAATTTTTTCACGCTGTATTTTTATCTTGTAATTTGCAGCTCTCTGTGAGTAGTATCAAAATCCTTTTTTGTAACAAGTTTGGGTATGTCAAATAAAAATTGGATGAATAAATGAATGAATAAATAAATATAATCATTTATCATATGCAATAATAGCTAGTAATATGCTGTGAGTGAAAAAAGGAGGAATTCATCCTGAACATTATAACTGAGGAAGGCTGCCTAAAAAAATGATTTTTAAATTATATTCAGGGATGAGTACAATTCCAAGTTAAAGAAAATGGATAACTGAAATAGATATTAACCAATTCCTTACTTATCAACCTTAATTTTTTACAACAACCTTGATATCTTTTCTCATTTTAGCATTTAGCATGTCATCTTGGAAATAAATTAACTGATTTAAAACATGTTGCTTTTTTGGTCTGTTTTTTAATGTTCATATTTTTGGCACAAATGCTATTAAAAGTAGAATGCCTTCAAAGAAGGAGAAAGAGGAGAATAATGTTTATAAACTTGGCTATGGAAGTTTTACTAAGTGTTCAGTTTTCCTTCATCGTGAATAATGTGGAGAAATAGTTGTACTTAATTCCCAAGAAAATAAGTTTTAAACTTTTCATAGAAAATTGTTTTGTCTTCTATATCAACAAAGCCAAAGTGAGTTTTATGGTATTTTCTTCCTCTCATTCAATACGTTCTCCACCTCAAGCACAAGTGAAGAATTGTGCTTGGAAAACACTATATTATCAGCTCACACTTACTTAGAAGCCTCCATAGACTTTTTTTGCAGGCAAGGAAAAAAAAGAGAGACAGAGAAAATGAAAAGGGCTATGAGGTCCTATATGGTCTTGTTTCTGCAATGTGTCCATTGCAGTCTGGATTCTCCATGTTTTTGGTTCCTTGAAAAATTCATGCTCTTTGGACTTCCCTGGTGGCGCAGTGGTTAAGAATCCGCCTGCCAATGCGGGGGACATGGGTTTGAGCCCTGGTCCGGGAAGATCCTACATGCTTCGGAGCAACTAAGCCTGTGAGCTACAACCACTGAGCCTGTGCTCTAGAGCCCGCGAGCCACAGCTACTGAGCCCATGCGCCTAGAGCCCGTGCTCTGCAACAAGAGAAGCCACCACAGTGAGAAGCCCGTGCACCACAACGAAGAGTAGCCCCTGCTCACCGCAACTAGAGAAAGCCTGTGTGCAGCAATGGAGACCCAACACAGCCAGAAATAAATAAATTTTAAAAAAAGAAAGAAAAATTCATGCTCTTTCTCATGTCAGAGACAAATGATTGCCTTTTAATGAAGGCAATTACTCACACAATTAACCCTTAATACCTAAATGTACCCCAGTTTACTTATTTGTAAAATAGGGACAATTACAGTACCTATCTCAGAAGGGTAGAAAGAGAAGTTTGTTAAAAAAGGGAAAGAACTTAGCACTGCACCTAGCTCACAGTAAACGCGCTGAACAAATCTTGGCTACTAGTATCTTACATTCGTGATTCTTGGTTTTAATATCAACATTCCCTAAAAATATTTTCTGGATATCCCTAAATGAATATATCACTTTATCACAGTTTTCCAACTTAGTATATTTATAATTGCTGGTTATATAGCTTAACCCTTAGACTGTTAGATACATGAGGACCAGAACTGTGGTTCTGTCATTTATTAATCTATCCCCAACGCATAGCACTATACACTTAATAAGTAATTCTGGTCTATCTCAATGTATACCTAAGGGAAAAAAATAAATAGTTTTTTTAATGTCTATATTATTAAGGAAACTTATTTCATTGGTATTTTGATCCAATTAAAACATGTGGATAATTTGGTTGAAGCTCAGTGAACAGGGTCTGCGATATTATTCCATAAATAACTTCAACATCCAAATTTTGGGGAAAAAAATACATAAAACAATATTCTTACTGTTTCATTGTAATAATTTGTTCTGCTCTTATGCTTCTATCATATGTCATATTGCCATTACCTCTACTTTAGAGCATCATGGATTTCTTATGTATAGTTAAAATAAAACTGAAAATGCTCATGAAGGAAGTCCTTCACAAGAAGGACTACAATTAATGTTTATGGTATAAAACTACTAGAAATGTGTTAGGGGAAATAGAGTCAATATTTTTACATATTTTGTAGTTTCTACCAAATATTTACTCCTTATCAAGTATTTCAGATGCTTAAGAGCAAACTGGAAATATAGATAAAAGGATATGTTAAAGAAGAGCTGACATAAAACTGGATACGGCAATGAGGGAACATTTTTTAATGTAATGAGAAGCTTTTCCATTTAAATAGGACTAGAATATGCATATAACTATGGTGATAGGAATACAGTGTGAACATTTTAGGAGAAGAGATTTGCTTGTGTAATAGCAAACGTAAAGTGGCAAAAAAAAAAAAAAAAAGCATTCAATTTAAGATGTCCTACGGTGTGAAATTAGCATTACGGCATATATAAAGAGTTTGGAAATATCCCGGGACCTTTAAAATTTCATATATTTTTTAAATGGTAGAATAAGAGAGTGTAGATTTAAACTACAGTCTGGTTTAGCAAATAGCTTAATGGTAAGAATGTACCAAATGATGGAACGGGTGGGTGCCTTTTGTCTCAAGGATAGACCATTAATAGCAACTGGCAAATGGTTTCTGTGCTCACTTGATACACATTAAATGTTCTAGCACCTCGTGAACCAATAAGAAAACTCAATACCCCTGAAGTTTCAGACTTCTGGCTATCTGCTTGAATGTGTAACATCAGCATATGCTTATTTCACAATCATTGAGCAGTTTTCTTTGGAATGGTGCTATCATTTTAATCTTTTGTTTTTCCCCCAAGAAAATATTGGCTATATTGACTATACCTCTTTTTCAAGCTATTTTGGAATGAATTCAAAACAGAGTCTAAGTAGTTTTTATTTATTTGTCATAATTGTGTGTTTTAAAACAAACAGATGCTAATATGCAAACATGAAATGTTTGAGTGAAAATTGTAAAGTTAGAAGAAAAACAGGCAAACAGATGATCACATATAGCTCCTAATCTTGATGATCAAGGAGAAACAAAAGTACAGATATAATAAATGCAGGTTATTTTTATTCTTATGATTATATGTTTAGAAAACGTTGAAGCCAGATGGTATTTTTCAAAATGATTAGAGAGCTAGGGTAATTTTCACATAAGATGAATACCCTTCTTAAATTAAAAAATAAAAAACCTGATCTCAAGCCTTTTCAAACTAAAACAGGAAAATACGGCATGTGAATCCATAGTAGAAAAGCTACATTTACACTTAGCCCATATTGTGCCTAGATATTAAAATGAGTAGGAAGGAGAGATAGAGTAAAATAAGAAATATAAAGTTCCTAATATATATTGAAGATAATCTTAATGTTACATAATTGTGTATGTGTTATCTTATTCAATGCAAAGAATGACTAGGTTAAATATATTTACAGTAGGTAAATTCCACGCATACTCCTTAATCCTCCTCGAGCATCTGTTGATAAACTTATTTGACATATCCTTGTGCTCTTAAGCTGTCACCAATCTTTCCTATGTTGTGATATTTGAATTCCTTCCCTAGGTTCATTTTCTTAGCATCCTGTGTCTCTATATAATAACATTAAGCTAATCAGATCAAATAATACCCAGGAAAGAATTTGAAGAGTACTATATTACCCTTCTAATAGAACAAAATGTCTTTTTTTTAAATGGACTGCAACTTTATGAAAGCTTCCAAGGCATGGATAATGCAAAACTAATATAAATTAAAAAAAAATATCTGTTGAAGTCTTGGAAAATCAAAGATGAAGAGATATGCTTTTAGAATTTATAGAGAATAAATTTTCTTCAGACCTTTAATGATGGATAAAATATCCACAAGAAGATCATTTAAGACAGAAGAAATATGGTAAATGGAAATCTGAGACAAGAAAATATGGGATGTCTAGGAGAAACATAATCAATTTGATATTAGCAGAATATAGTTCACCTGGGGAGGGTTGTGTTAAATGATGAGGAAAAAGATTCTTTACAGGATGGTTAAAGCTAGAACTGATGTCAATTTAATGATTATTTACTGAACTCTGGGGAATTCAAAGATGAAGAGACTCTGTTATAGTGTTCATGGAGGAATTGCTAGATGGCAGTGACTGCTGGATAATCATCAAACCTACTTTCTTTTTGGACCCAGAAGTAGACTGCGTTAGGCAAATGCAATGCAAGCCATTGGCTGGGTTCCAATCAATGGCATGTAGCTAGAAGATAAGTTCAGTGTTACCAAGACATAGCCATAAAGCAACTCTCCATACAGGATCCTTACTGGTCTTTCACTTTCTTTCCCTTTCTGTGGTGACTTGGAAGCCATAGAGTAAAGTTGGGAGAGTGAAGAGATGAAAATAACCTGGGTCCTGGATGACTTCTTGATATACATTTTATTTATGAGTGAAAAAAGTTAATATTGTTTTAAGCCACTGAGATTTTAAGGGTTTGTCTGTTGCATCTGTTAGCATTGCCTTAAAGAACATAATGCAGCAATGCATGAAATCCATTGCCATTTGAAAGACTAAGTGTATCATTCAAGGTGAGAATGCAAACAGACAGTATAGCCTTAGACTAATGTTAGTTTTAAGACAGGTAGAGAGTACAAAAGAAGAGTCAAAGGGGAAGAAAAAAATCTGATCAAATAAATTTTCCTAGAATCCTAGTATCAAGGAAAACTGAAATATAAACTTCTAGCTGTGTCTTACTATATTTTATATTAAATAGATCTGTAATCGATAACCATTTGCCATTTGGCCTTTACAAAGTGATCAAGGATGGGTTGGGAGATATATTGAACCCATCAATTGCTCTCGAGCTGAAAATGTTATGTAATTTACAGATTTAATTTAGAAATAAAACCTATATTTCATTATCTTATAAGATACTGTGGTCAATAAACATTGGCAGAGGCAGAGTATTTAAAGTGAGGACTTCTAGGAATGATAATACTCATGCTCTTCATCTGTAAAGACATCAGAGCTCTAAAAGCCTTTTCATATAATATTTCATTTGACTATTCCTAAAATACAGTGAGAATTTCAATTATCTATTAGGTAACTACCCTCCCCCAAAGTTAGTGGCTTAAAGCAAAAACAATCATTTATTGAATTCACAAATCTAGAATTTGGGTCAGGCTTAATTGGAATGGTTCAACTCAGCTTTCTAGCTGGAGTGGCTAGAAAGGATCAATGGCTGCAATCATGGGAAGGATCACTCTTTCAATATATGAAAGTTGATGCTGGATGACAGATGACATCTTATCTGAATGAGGCTGTTATCTGAAACATCTACATAAGTTTTTTCCATGTGGATGTTTGACCTCCAAGCAGAATTGGGTCAAAGATCCAAGAGCAAGACTCCCAACAGAGACTTCCAGGTGGAAGCTCTATTGCCTTTGACGACCTGGCCTCAGAAGTCACATGTCATCTCCCCCACTTTTGCTGTCCAGATAGTTTCAAAAGCCTTCCCAGGCTAAAGAAGAGAGGATAGAGAGTCCACCTCTTAAGAGAATGACAAGGCTCTGGAAGAGCATGTGGGATGAAAAATGTTGTTACAGTCGTTTTTGGAAAATAACATGTGCTAATTCAAGATAGGCATTATCATTCTCATTTTTAAATAAGAAAATTGAGGCTGACATTATGTGACTGACCCAATGCCAAACAGAAATAGGAAAGCTGAAGCTTAAATATAAAGTCTCTACTCCAGGGAAACCCTGTTTTCTTTCTATTATTGATTCCTTACTGCAATGGTGATCACATCTGTATAAACATCTAGAATCAAATACATTCCTTGTGTATCAGTAGTATACAGCATTAGCTCAAAAGTGGTACTAAATGAAAATACAAAAAAGTAAATAAAACTTAGTGAGAAATTAAGCAAATAATTAGTAGTAATAATCAGCATAGTTATTCCACAGTCATATTTCATGCATTCTTATGGAAATCATATGGTATAGTCAACTATACAACTGAGTTTGCATTAAAGTAAAATATTATATTATCATTGCAATTCTTGTGAATATTTAAATTTTAGATTACCAAATTTGAAATTTTTCCATATTAATGGAGCATGGATACTCACATTTAAGACAATTCCCAATTAAACATTTTAACTTGACTCCCAACATTGCTACTCCTCTGGAATTTTCTTCATAGGTGAATGATTCGACCACCCATTTAGTGTTCCAGTGCAGACTGCTCATATTCATTTATCTTCTGACCAGTCCTATCCCTCCATATACATTTATTTAATTAATCTGAAATTTGGTTAACTTAACGTCCTAAATATTGCTTACATTTTCTAACACTTCTCTATTCTTCCTGCAATTATCAAAAATAAATGTACCTTCATTGTGTACCTGGAATATTCCAACTGTTTCCTTGTTTTCTCCTATCATAGTTTCTTTTTATCCCTTTCTCCAAACTACTGCCAATGTAATAGTGATCTTTTTGAAACACAGATACTTACACTTCCATTTTTGCAAGTATCACAAAGAACATGAAGATCAAAGTACATGGAATTGTAAAGTAATAACAGTCATACCACCAGCACCACAACGATGACAATCCCATGAGTCTTCACCTTGTCCCAAGCATTGAAAGGACGAACTACCTATCACATAATCCTCATTCTAATTTAGGCTATTACTATTCCAGCTTTACACAAACTGATATTTATTGGGGATCACTAACTTGCCAAAGGTAATACAGCCTCAAGGCAAACCTGAATGTCCAAATCACATTTTGTCATTTCCACCAAAGTACTATATATTTAATCCACAATAAATCTTTTTATATCCTTAAGAATCATGCCTTTTACATGTTACTTCTCTATCTGGAATGTCAAATAGAGCATTCAGTGGAAAATTCTTATTCTTTTTCAATACGTAGATAGAATATCACCCTCTTACGGGAGGTGTGCCCAAGATTTAAAAAAATAATTCTTAAAACTATTTCTAATAAGAGTTATATTTTTTGATGATTTATTGTATGTCAAGAACTCATAAATTTTAATGGTATTTATTTATTTACCCTGACGTAAAGGTAATTAGTATCTTCATATGTATACATGTGCACACTGAGAGGCAGAGGTTGACTTGCCCTAAGTCACAGAGCTAAACCACTTAGTATTGCCCATTTTTCCAACATGTTTTTGCAACTTGAATGATTTTTGTGAGAGTTTATGAGCAATTCTGTGTGAAAGAATATATCAGTGACAAATTACAGACATCCATAAATATTCATTTTTTCTATTATGCTATATTGTATGGATAGATGATAGATGATATACATAAATGATGATAAGTGACAGATAGATAGATGTATTCCCACTAATTTATCAATCTTATACCATCTACAGATATTTTCTATTTTTATCTCTATATCAATATCTATATATAACATTAAGTACAGAATGGGAACATAGAATTTTTTCTTCCAGAAATGTTTGTTAAAATCATTTTTCTTTTCCCCATAAAACAGTTTCAGCTTTCTCCAAAAATTTGAAAAGGAACACAATATTTTCTTAATTTTTATATATTTTATTCAAAGTTATGGGTATATGTTGGAGGTTTTATCAAGGTACTTTCATGAATCAGGCCCTGACTATTAAACATATTTGAATAAGCAACATCAAAATAAATGAATATAGTAAATTTATAATAGCTATCATGATGCTATGTATAGTATTTCTACAAAAACTAATTTCATTGAGTAAAGAATATTATGAGTGAAACAAAAAAACCTGTCACAATAGATCCTGAGTGCCAAATAACTCAGTGGTTGTGTGATTGCAATTCTCACGGTCAGCAAGCAAATGCTTTTCAGATTTAGGACAAGGGCATTGGAAGGGATTGTGTATTCATACAGCATATAATGGATAGGAGCAACTATCAAGACATCCTTATGAGAGAGATTTATATTACAAAATCCTCGGATAATGTTGAGAGCTGCTCTGAGACTGCTCTTCTTTTCTTCCCACTCTCATTACCAAGGGAGGAAAAAAAGGACTGTTCTACCTCTGGCTTCCAAAATAACTAACTTTAGAAGTATTTTTCTATTTTAAATTATTCAAGACATCTTTTACCTTTTTTTCCATTTTGCACACTGAGGAACACAGTAACCATTTTTTGCAATGTTTCCTTTTGCACAAATTCAAAGCTTTAGGTCTTGCAGAAAGGAGAGCTGAATCTGCCAACATAAATTCAAGCTCCCACCTCCACCTCCACCTTATTCCAGTGCAATTCTTATTGCTGGCAATACATACAGCCTTTAAGATGTGGAGACTTAATTTGTGCATCAGGTGTTCCTGCATCCAAATTATACCCAGACAACGGTATTCCTTGACTGTCGTGATGAGTCTGCTTACCAAAGAAAGATCAGGATGGAGAGTCTTCCCATAGGATCCCAAAGAGCCCTCTTTTTGACTTATAATTATGCATATCACATTTTGGAAACACATTTTTAAAATGTGTTTTTACTTTTGTTTTTCTTATCCGACTATAACATCCGTGAGAAAAGGGACATTTTGAGTCAATTTTTGGTAGACTGCTTAGCATTCTGCTTTGAAAATACTTGGTAATTAAAATTTTCTTGAAAGAATATTTTAATGAATGGATGGATGAATTGTTGATGTAGTGTTTTTTTCTAGTTCTATCCACATGGATATCACTTGCTTCCAAGTAAGTAATATTTGCAGAAAGTGTTTATTTCTAAAAATAGCATAATGTAGTGTGTGAGATCATGGATTCTGGATCCACATTACTGGGTTTCATAGCCCATGCCTACCTTGGACAACTGATTTATTTGTGCCTCAGTCTTCTCATCTAGATTATAGGAGTTTTGTAAGTATAAAATGAATAAAAAATACCTGTAGTACGTAGAACAGTGTCTTGTAAGTAGAATGCAATGGACAAATGTTTTCTGTTGCTATAGGAGTGTTTCATGGCATCATTAAGGAGATAAGTTAGCTATAGTCTCCTTGATTCTCTCAGGAAGAAAGAAAAATATAAACTTTATCCCAGAGGCAGTGATAGTGTGGAAAATGGCAAAATTCACTAGATTGTGTAGCAAATGGATACTTGTTGCATACAGAAGAAATCAGTACATTTCATATCATAATTTGAATTTTACATCTAAAAACAAAAGAAAGACAAAAGTGTAATTTTTGCTTTTAAAAAGTTAATATGGCTGGGTTAAGTCACCTCTCCTAAGGCTAAGAAAAATGATTTAGAAGAAACAAATTTGAAATACTGACACAAATGTTAATAACAGGAAAGATGAAAATTTTACATTCTTGAATTTGTGAAATAACTGTACATTGAATCATAGTTTGTTAAAAGTTAAGTACTGACATATGATAAACTCTCAATGGTTTTCAATCAAAAGAACAAATTACACTTGTCCTTGAACTTCAAGAGTGTAAAACACTTTTTAAAATTTTTATTTTATATTGGAGTGTTGACTAACAATGTTGTGTTAGTTTCAGGTGTACAGTAAAGTGATTCAGTTATACATATACATGTATTTATTCTTTTTCAAATTCTTTTCCCATCTAGGTTATTACAGAATATGGAGCAGAGTTCCCTGTGCTATACAGTAGGTCCTTGTCGGTTATCTATTTTACCACTGGTACTTCATTTGGGGAAGAAATTTAAGAAGTATGGTGGGAGGCCTGAAATTAAGATGCAATGTTAAGTGCCTCTCTGACAACTTTGAACATCCTAGGGCCCCAAAGGCCAAACCACGAGTTTCTCAGCTCTCACCAGGTATGCCCCTACTCACAGGGAAAGACTCTCCACTCAGCTAGTTCCCCTATCAACTGGACCAGCTACTGCAGCCTGCTCTGAATCCAGCTTCCCTGTCAGCCTGCAGAATTATTCAAACAAGCCAATCACATCCTCTCTGGGGAACCCGGAGTCACCCTTCTTGTTACTGCAACATTTGTCTCCCAGAGTGCTTGCACATTCGCTCTGCTCCCAGGTGAAACATCTCATGGCCCTGCACAGTGTGGTATGCTCTTCTCCCGAAGGCTGTGAGTTTATGTGACTAACTGCTGTCAGTCTCATCTGCCCAGTGTCATTGTTAGGTGTCTAGCCATTTCCAGAACCCTAAGGTGGGGCTCAGTGTCTCACCAATGCGTGAAGAGGAGGTGAATAAAACAGGAACATATTTTGAATTTGTTTTATTGTTTTGTTTACTTATTTAATCTTGTTATTATTATTATAAAAAGTGGAATCCCCCTCTTATTCCATAATTTTCTCCATAATTTTCTCCATTTATTAATCAGTGAGGTTTTTAAAAATTTTATTTTTGCTATTACCAAATAATGAAGAAACAAACATGCTTATACACTGTGTTAGTTTTCTATTGCTGCCTGTCAAAATATCCCACACTTAGCGGCTTCAAACAGCTTGTGTTAATGAGTACCCAGTCCTGCAGGTCAGAATCCTTTACATGATTGGATTCTGTGCTCAGGGTCTCACCAGGCTAAAATCAACATGTTGGCTAGGCTGTATTCTCACTGAAGTCTGGGTCCTCTTTCAAGGTTGCTTGTTGTTGACAGAGTTCATTCCCTTGAGATTACAGTACCAAGGTCCTCATTTATGTGCTAGCTGTTGCTGGGGAGCCCTCTATCCCAGAGACCTCCCACAGTTCCTTGCCATGGGATCCTCATAGGCAATTCATAACTTGAGTATTTGCTATCTTCCAGGCCTGCCAGAGCAGCATCTCTCAGACTTCACTTACTGCCATCGTACAGAAAAAATCTTTCTGCTTTTAAAAGGATCATGTGATTAAGTCAGACCCACCCAGAATAATCTCCCTACCTTAAGGTCAACTGTATTAGTTGGGGTTCTCCATATATATGATTTATTGTACTGTATTAGCTCACATAATGATGCAACTTCTTGGCCGTCTTCATTCTCTTCATGAGCAAAATGAGGAAATTGATACTGTTCTATTTTCAGAGTTGTTCTGAAGTTCAAATGTGCTAAAGTTTTACAAAACACTTTGTACTGTGCTAAGAACTCTGTAAAGATGATACTACTTATGATAAATATTGCTTATTTAGCTGTAACTCTAAGTTATATTCTTTTGTAAGCACTTCAAAGGAATTATTGCATTTTACTTCACCCTACCCCTATTATAGCCATTTTATATATGAGAAAAATGAAGCACAAATAGATCTAAAATTTAAAACCGGCCATGCTGACTCCAGAGACCACATGACTAACAACTTTTTATTTTGCTATAAATAAAGTTTTTATTTGATTTCATTTTTGTCTCATTTTTCTAATGTCTTCTTCACTTCTCATTCACAATCCATTCTCTAATAAATGCCACACTGAAATTCTGATTTTTGACTCTCATCCCTTAAAAATTTACCATTTATTTCTTCGTATTTGGAATCTTGCTTTAGTTTGCATCAAACTGTTTTTGCCTTGATGATATTTTCTGTTTTTACATGACATTTTTTTCTTTCTGCTCTCCTATGTTTATCTGCAGAAAAAAGTATATAATGAAAACTATGCTTTTCTGTTTATGAATGTGTTTGTTTGTTTTTTGGTAACATTCCTTTGTGTGGAAATTGCCACAAATGCCATGTTATTATAAGGAAAAACACATTTAATGTTTTAAACTACTGGCTCCCAATTTCTAATAGAGCAAAGCATTTGATAGACTGTGAGGCACATTCTTAGATGTTGAGCAAAAACATTACTCTGAAAAACACTGTCTTTGTCCTCAGTGAATAAAAACTGTATTTAACTTTGGATTTTAGTTGTGTTTGGGCTCCATTTAATTCGCTTTCTATAGATTTATTGGAAGAAAGGGGAATATTTGAGTGTTTTAGTGACCTAATTATAGCATTCTCCTGGAATTTGTTTACTTTATCATTAATGGGAATCTTAATATAATCATCAGCCCTCTGGCCTGGATGAAGTATTGTTATAATTGGTGCTGAAAGTTTTGTTTAAAATTGCCCACTGTTTTCCATTCTCGGGTACACACCTTATTTAAAAAGGATCTGCAACATTTGCTTGAACCAGTTGTGTAAATCATAGTTTTAAAGTCAAAATGGCTAAAAAAAAAAACCAAAATGGCTGAAGACAGTATCTAGTTATTTAAGTAGTTTCAGTAAAGCAGTGCAAGATTAAACAAGGAAATGGAATTCCAATTAGGTCTTGATGATTTTGGTCATATTATGGGGAAATTTGGGATATAGAAGGACATTAAATAGATGTGTTTTTTAAAAAATTCTCTTCAAATGGTAGTAAAATTGACCAAATAGAATGCAATATTTATATATGATCAAATGTGAAACAGTTCTATATAATCTAACATTCACAGCAAGAGACACTCAAGATATATATACATATATATTTTTTAAACTGATTATGGGTGTGAGAAATGAAATTATAATTTGTTTTACAGTGATTGTGAGACTGGGACAGAAACATATACTCAGAATTATTTATTATGCTTTGATACTTCTATTAAGTAATTTTGATCATTGGGAAGATGTTAGTCAAAAGGTACAAACTTTCAGCTATGGGTTCTGGAGATCTAATGTACAACATGGTGACTATAGTATTTAATATGTCTTATACTCAAAATATTTAATTTTAAATGAAAACTGTATACCTATGTGATCCAGGAATAACTGTATTTAAAAGATATTTTCAAACAATGATATTTTATAAGGCAATTTATTTCTTCATTAATTCACTGATTCATAGTCTCAACAAACAGTAGCACCAGCTGTGAACCAGTTGTCGTGTGATATGAGATAAAAGAATCTCATCTCTCCTCAAGAAGTTCATAGTTTATTAGGTTTGATGGATAAGTTGTTACTTATATTACTGTTTTGATATATGTGCCTTATATAGCCTGAACCTTCCTTTACCTTTTACAAATTGATATAATTTCCATGATTTTAAAAAAAGTGAATATTAAATAAAATGTTTAAGTTACTTCTAGGTAGGTAATAGAAAAAGTTTACCTACTTTCTCTCTCTTAGCAACCACACATGGTGCAAGCTACATTTTTCAATTTTAATATAATTGGTTAATTTTTTTTGTATATAATATTTTACATATTCAAACTCATTATTTTGTGGAGGGATCCATACTCTTCTCCATATTTTGAAAAATGTCCATGGTACAAGCAATGCTAAGAACTCCTGATAGAATGTGGACCAGGAGAAAAGCAAAAAACCTTCAGAAGGTCATAATACAGTAGTCCCCACTTATTTGGGGTTTTGCTTTCCCCAATTTCAATTACATATGGCAACAACTGTTCAAAAATATTAAATGGAAAATTCCAGAAATAAACAGTTCATAAGTTTTAAACTGTCCATTGTTCTTTCTAAAACTATTAAGATCATAATATATTTTTCTTTCTCCTTTATTCTTTTAATCCAGTGAGTTAACTTAAAATTTTTATGTTAAACTTTCCTTTTATTTCTGAGGGAAATTCTTTCTAATTAAGATTTGTTTTTAATATGTGCCAAAGAGAGAGTGTTACAACACTGGTAGAAAGTGACAGTACTGCACTTTGAGAATTTTATAAGAACAAAAACGTTCAGAAACTGTTTTTAAAAATCTGAAATTAAAGGTACCACAGATGTTGAATAAAAGCAATTAGACGTGTACATCTAATCTTTTCTGGCCCTGCTACTTTCTTCATTGCAGTTAAACTTGAGGACATGGAGGAGACCTTGAGGTAGCTAGTAAGCTAGATTTCCTTCATTGTCTTTCTACCCTGTGAGCTCTATGGTGAGAGTTTACAAGAATGGAACTTTGGCCAGTGTTTCTCGCCTTAGATTAATTTCCTACTTTTCACTGATAGAGTGATGTACGAGCTTCAGCTTCTTATGAAGTTAATTTCAAGCATTTTGGGGAAGTTGGTATGGTGAAATTAAAAATGAATATGTTTAAAATGCTAATGTGTGTGTGCACTTCTTATATATGGCAGTTCTCAGTATGTTATAATAATTTTTTTTGCAGTAGAGGTGAATGTGACTTTTCTAAAAGAGGAACTAGGGATTCCCTTCCTCCTCGGCACTATGGTTTTTAATTGTCCTTGAACATATTTTATTTTATTCATTCACATGACATTTTTCTGATTACCATGTCCAAGCTTAGCATAATACAGTGTTTTTTAATTTTTCCTAGGTGACTTTCTGAAAAGTTCCTTTCTATCGAATTTTCCAAGGAAAAACATGCATTTTAGTTCCCTTACCAGGTGAGCATCTACTGATTCTCTTGAATTTATGTGGAGATCTCAATTCCATATTGTTTATATCCCAAGGGACCCACAGTCAGGTTTTTTGTTGTTGTTTGTTTCTTTGTTTTTATCATAATGCTGATATTTAAGTCTAGTCCCCATCCTTACGGTCTTTAACCAGGAAGCAAATTTTTACAAATACCATTAGCTTGTATTTATTATCCTGACTTTAATATTTCTTTGTTTCTAGCACTTGGATAATTATTTTCAAATTCTAACACTCTTTTTATTTGTTGTTGTTTTATCCAGTATTTCTGTGTGTTTGTAATAGCTTAATTCACCAACTTACTGGAATTTTTACAAATTTCTTTATTACTCATTCCCCACATCCAACCCATCAATAAACAATTGTTGATTCAAATTCCATATGCATCTTAAATCCATTCCCATTTCTCCACATGAATACAAACCATTAAAATTTAAGTGATCTGTATTTCTTGCTTGGCCAAACATAATAGTAATCTATCTAGAATATAAGAACTGGATTTTGTTTCTTCCTACCCAGAGTTAGCCAATCTGCAAAGTTTAGAGCCAACTATCAAATTTAGAGAGCACATAGTTCAGAACACTACTTTCACTTCCAATATCAACTGCTAGTTTTAGGAATCCCCCCAAATTATCCTCAGATTCTATAATCTGCTAGAAGAATTCACAAAAATCATTGAAAGTTATTATACTCATAGTTATTAAATCATGGTTATGGTTTATTACAAGGAATAGATAAAAATTAAAGTCATCCAAATGAAGAAATTTATAAGACAAACACTCAGAGAGTTTCAAATATAAAGGTTCTGTTTTCCTTAGAACATATGACCCACCTGAAGTCGCTGTGTGACATACCCATTTCTGACAAGGCCAAGTTTGCCAGAACTTTGGTGTCCGGGTTTTCTATTGGAATTCCATTATGTATGCATGATTAACTGGTTGATCTTAGACTCCAGGTTAACTGATATCTTGTGACCCAAAGGCCCAACCTAAAGTCACATGATTGGTCTTTCTAGCATGGCCAATCCCATCCTTAGACTATTGGATGTAACTGGCCCCACCCTAATATCCAATGTGGCCAGCCCCTGACCTAAACAAAGATAATTCTACCATGTATGACATAGATTACTTCCAAGCAACCAGGGACAATTACTTGACATCTCTTTGGAAAGGCCAAATTCTTTACCACACACCTCTGAATTTTTCTCTAAACTGGATTCAGAGTGAAATATTTTAAAATGCAAACAGAATCATGAATGACTGTACTTAAAATGGTTTCTTCATTAGCCTTCCCATTACCCTGAAGATTAACTGCAAATACATAAACATAGCCCTATAAAGCTCTAAATACTCTTATACTTGTCTATACTAACCATTCATTCATTCATATATACCAGAGATTGTTCTCAAAAATTGTAAGAAAGATTTTTGGATACTCATGAACTTTACCCAAGAGTGAAAGGAACTATACAAGTAAATAAATAATAAGGTAACTTTATGGAATAAATGAGATTTCTTTTAGATTTACTAATATAAAAAATTATTTATGAAGAAACATGAATGTGTTGAATGATAGGCCATGCTGGTTCTAGAGAAAACACATTCTCCATCATGGAGAATATTTGGTGAAAGGGTATTGACACGGAGATTATCTTTTCATTTCTGGGGAACTAAAAGTAACCTATATATAGCTGGAGTGCACAGAACCAAGGGAAGATCGTATGAGATGAAGGTAGAGATGTATTTAGGGTCTAAGTTATGTCCTTACAGGGAAGATTAAGTAGTCCAAATTTCATTGAAATGTGATAAAAGGGTGTTCAAGGATTTTAAGTATAACATTAACATTTAATTAAAACAATTACACAGGTTGCTGTGTGAAGAATGGATTATATTAAAGAGAGATTTAAAGCAGGGGGCATAATTAGAGAGCGAGGTGAAAAAATATTGATGTTTTGGAATATGGAGAAATTGGAAATAGAATCACATATATAAAAAAATAGATGTGGAATATTTTTGAGAAATCATTTTATCATTGTAAATTGTATATCATTCTTGGATTTGGGGCTTGCTGAGATATTGAAGCTTGAATATAAAAACATTTTGAGTAATGGAGATCGAGTTATGTTTTAGTAGTATTAGATTTATAATGTTACTCAGACATCAGTAGAAAATGGTAGTTGTATCTCTAAACATGAACAAAGATTCACAGTTTTGAAATATGTCTGTAGATAATTTTCAAAATTATCTAATTTTCAAAATTTTCAAAAAATGTGGAGAAAACAAAAATTTAACCTTGATTACTCCAACATTGAGAGTTTAAACAAACAAACCAACAAACAAAGATTTGGGGAAGGAGACTGAAGAGTATCAAACAGTAAAATAGGATGAAAATAAGAATCCAAATAAATTCAAACAAGAAACCATAAGCAAACATGAACTATAAAAATGATGCACTGTGGACTAAAAGGAATAACACAGAAAAGTAGCTGTGGTAAAGGGCAACAGAAGGGTCATGATGGCTAGAACAGCAATAAAAGGATGAATTACTAACTTACAGAATAACATAGTTGAAGCTCAAATCATCCTGAGTAAAACAAGCTAGACACAAAAAAACTACATATTATACAGCTACATTTATACAAAATTTCTAGAAAAGTTAAAGTGTTTAGAAAGGACACATTTCTAGAAAAGGCAAAGCCATAAAGACAACATGTGGTTGCCTGAGACTAGAAATGGGGCAAAGATCAACTGCAGATAATGAGAAAACTGTTATGAAATTGTTCTAGTACAGAATTGTGTTGATAGTTGTAAAATTACATACATTTGTTAGAAGAAAACATTGCATTCTACATTTTTCAATGGGTAATTTTATGGTATTTAAATCATGACCCAATAAAATTGTTAATTGTTATAAACAAACAAGCAAACTGCTGAGTATTATTCCACTCTATGTATATACTATATTCTAAAAAATTTATTAACCAGCTGATGAATATTTGAATATTTTGTAGGTTTTGGCTATTGTAAATAAATCTGCCATAAATTTTCATGCACAAGACTTTGTATGAACACACATTCTTTTATTCTCTTGGGTAAACATATAGGTGTGAAACATATAGATCATATGGCATGTGTATATTGACATTTTAAAAAAATTCTACACTGTTTTCCAAAGTGCTTGTAAATTTTTACATTGCAAACAGCTGGCACTTGGTATGGTCAATTTGTTGGTGGTCATTGCATCCATTCTTTTAGGTGTGTAGTAGTATCTTATTGGGATTTTAATTCCAATTTCCTTAATGATTAATAATGATAAGCATTTTTCCATGTGCTTATTTTCTATGTGTATATCTTCTCTGTTGAGTGTTCAAATCATTTCTCCATTTATATATTTGGGATATTTTTTGTTAGTTTTGAGAGTTTTTAAATATATTTTGGATAGAAGTTATTTGTAAGATACATGATCTGGAAATATTTTCTCATCTGTAGATTGTCTTATAATTCCTTTATAAGTGCCTTTTGAGGAGAAATTTATAGTTTTGATGCATTTAATTGGGTGGTGGTCATGACTTTAATCCTTTTGAATTTAATGAGATTTGTTTTATGACTAGAATATGGTTTCATGTGTACTTAAAAATAATACATATTCTATTGCCCTTGATTATAATATTTCATAATGTGAATTAAGTCAAGTTGATGGTGTTTTTTAGGTCTTTGACATTCTTACTGAATTTTTTCACATATCAATTACTGAGAGGGGGCATTTAAATTTTTGACTATAACTGGATTTTTCTAAGTTTCTTTTTGGTTTTATTAGCTTTTTTTTACAGCTATCTTATTAGGCGTATAAATGTTTAGGCTTGTTAGTGCTCTTGATTAATTGACCCTTTATTATTATCATATTCTTCTCTGAAATCTATTTTGTTTTGTGTTAATATCGGCATTCTGGCTTTCTTTTCACTAGTGGTATATCATTTTCAGATTTTTGCTTTTAACCTGTTTATGTCTTTATATTTAAATGTATTTATTGTAGGCTCCTATTAGGAATTGAATAGTGTCCTCAAAAATATAAGGTACCTATGAGTTTGACATTATTTGGAAATAGGGTCTTTGCAGATTTAATCAAATCAAGATGAATTAATACTAGATTAAGATAGGATGGATCTTAATCCAATGACCAGAGTCTTCATAAGAAGAGGAAATTTGAGCACAGAGATAAATATATAGGCGGGAGAACACTATGTGATGACAGAGACAGAGACTGGAGTGATGCATTTACAAGCTAAGGAAGAAGAAGGATTGCCTGCAGCCACCAGAAACTAGGAAGAGACATGGAAGTGTCCATGGCCCTGATGAAACCTTGGTTTAGGACTTCTAGCCTCCATCTGTGAAAGAATACATTTTTTTTTGTTTTCTAGTTTGTGGTACTTTGTTACAGCAGCCTTAGGAAACTAATACAGCAGTATGTGGTTATATCTTGTTTTTTATCCATTCAAATATTGATTCATTTGTGCTAAAAGATTTTCTTTAATGTTTCTCATCCTGAAGATCTGCTAGTGATGAAGTCTTTCAGATCTATTTATACCTATTTATCATCTATATGTCTATCTATCTATCTGTCTAACTATCATCTATCTATTATACATCATTCTTGGTGTATTTTATATTACTTTGTTGATTTTCTTTTTTATTTTTCCTACTAATTTTGCCTTTATTTTTAGAAAGATATGTTCTCCATGTATAGAATTTTAGGTTGATAGGATTTTTTCTTTCAGTGCTTGAAAAATGTTGCTCCACTTCTCTCTTGAAATATTTCTGTTGAAAAATCTGTTGCCATTTTTAACTTTGTTCCTCTGTATATAATGTGTCCTT
This sequence comes from Physeter macrocephalus, assembly GCF_002837175.3. NCBI lineage: Eukaryota > Metazoa > Chordata > Mammalia > Artiodactyla > Physeteridae > Physeter > Physeter macrocephalus. The sequence goes on from NC_041224.1 coordinate 163,301,221, forward strand.
TGTCTCTGGCTGCTTTTTAGATTTTATTTTTATCATTTGTTTTGAACAATGGCTTATAATGTGCCTTGGTGTGTGTTTTATTCATATTTCTCTATTTTGGTTTTGTTGGGCTTGTTAGGTAAATTAGTAGATTTGGTGAGAAGACAAGGAGTTTTCCTGCCATTGCATATCTACTAATATTTTCTTGTGAAGTATGTGGCCTTGTCATCTGTTGAGAGACAAGAGGAAGATAAAGTAAAGGTAGATTTATGTTCAGTGTGACTATGAAAAAGAAGAGGTAAATGGTATTCTGTAAAAGTCAGAAAACAAGTATACTCACAATTTTGATATGACTGTTTACCTCAAAAACTCTGCCGCTTACTATACTTCAATAATGCCAGTCTTCTTCTTCCTCCAACTTATTTCAGATATTTCTTCATTTCAGCTTATAAGTTAGTTTCTCAGAAAATGTTTGGCTCTACTTCCAATCTAAACCTGAACTATTATTATGTCTCATATTCTATTTAATATTATTTTATAATATTTTATTAATATCCAATAGCTTCCTTTTCAACCAAAGAATAAATTCCATAAAATAAGAACTCTGTCAATTTTGTTCACAATGCTTATTGTACCTAGTCCATAAAGAAATCATACAAAGGTTTATAGAGTTTTGAACAATTAACATAAGTCTTCCAACCCCCTTTTCTTCCAAAAGAGAATGGTTGCATTAAGGTTCTCCAAAAAAAGAGAGAAAAGCATGTACAAAGATATTAAATAATAAAATAACACATATATTTAAAAAGTTACAAGATATTTTTATAGACTATTGTTTGAATGAATGTGGGAATAACATTTTTTGAAAATGGAAATTAGTATTCTAGTTTTGTATATTAAGGAAACTGATCTTGGTTAGTGTTTCCCAAAATCCTGTGCTCTGCAAAATGTCAATAGACTTTCTGGTGCAACAGATCATTTTGTTATCAAACACTTTTGGAAAACTCTACTTAAACACATTTCTTTATTGAAGAATGTACCCAAACAATTAATGAATTTAATACCACACTATCAAATAGGGTAGTGTGGTATAAAACAGGCTCCATTTTTGTTTAATTATTAAACTCATTCTCACTGAACACATATTAGCTCATCAGTAAAAATTATTAGTTCTAATATTCTGCAATGGTTAAAAAATAGCATGATAACTATTGAGGTTATTGTTCATTTAAAACAAAGGCTTGGGTTCCCCTGGTGGCACAGTGGTTGAGAATCTGCCTGCCAATGCAGAGGACACGGGTTCGAGCCCTGGTCTGGGAAGATCCCACATGCCGTGGAGCAACAGGGCGCATGAGCCACAGCTACTGAGCCGGCTCATCTGGAGCCTGTGCTCTGCAACAAGAGACGCCACGACAGTGAGAGGCCTGCGCACCACGATGAAGAGTGGCCCCCGCTCGAGGCAACTAGAGAAAGCCCTCACACAGAAATGAAGACCCAACACAGCCAAAAATAAATAAATGAATTTATAAAACAAAGGCCTAAGTTTTAGTTGTAAAAGTGTTAAATTCCTTCTTTCTCTTTTCCACTAACTTTTGATTCTCTTTAAAAATTTATAAATCATGGGGACTTCCCTGGTGGCACAGTTGTTAAGAATCTGCCTGCCAATGCAGGGACATGGGTTTGATCCCTTGTCCGGGAAGATCCCACATACTGCGGGGCAACTAAGCCCGTGCACCACAACTACTGAGCTTGAGCTCTAGAGCCTGTGAGCCACAATTACTGAGCCCACATGCCACAACTACTGAAGCCGATGTGCCTAGAGCTCATGCTCTGCAGTAAGAGAAGCCACCACAATGAGAAGCCTGTGCACCACAATTAAGAGTAGCCCCCGCTCGCAGCAACTAGAGAAAGCCTGTTCGCAGCCAAAAATAAAATTTAAAAAAATAAAACAATAAAAAAGTAAAAAACAAAAAAAATTTTAAATCGCTGTAATTACAAACCAATCATCATCCCTAAAAACATGTCAAGGCTACATTAGACCTTTTAAGTAAGTACTTATGTTAGAAATGGAATTTCTACTCTCAAACCTGTTTAAAAAGTTGTATTTTTAAGTTAGCTAAGTACTTAAACTAAAATGTGGATCAAATTAATGCAAGTCAATAATTTGATTGAAATCATCCAAAAATCAAGAATATTTTAAAATCAGTTATCTGTATCCAGTCTTATCTGACATACCAAACTTCAGACCTTGAATTCTTATTTTTACAAATAAAAGTAATAGAAATACAAATCAAAAATAGCATAGATAGTCTTTCCATTTCAACTAAACAACTCAAAAACAAGTTTAATGCAGAAAAAACTTTCTAACGCTTCTGTTAAAAACATGTAGAGAATGTCTAGGCTCCTGCCAGTGATGTGTACAATAAATTAATTGTGTTTCTTTTTCTTGTTTTGTTTTACTTTAAACCCACATCCTCTTTGGTTATTGAAGCTAAAATTAACATGTTCCTTATTCAGTTGGCAGTGTTACATATCATCTTGAATTATATCACATGGCTCATTCTTCTAACGAAACTTTAAATCTCTGGGCTATTTTTTAGATAGATAAAATCTTTGAACCAGGTATAAGCAAGACTTGTTCTAGGACCTAAACAGGAATTAATAAGTGGTGTACTCAGATCCAGGTATGTACACTACAGTCTTGCATATTCGATCACTTAGGTAGTTAATATTTCTAATCCCTTTATCTCTCATTTTTAACCACACTAGGATCCTTTGTTGTTGTATGTGTGGATATCTTGGATTGAATGTTGGATTTATTTTGTTGGAATCTGGCATAGTAGTCATATTAAAATATTCAAGGTCACTAAATAGGCCTTCATTCAAATGTTAATCTCTAGTAAGCAGAAATGGAGTTCTCTCTGGACATTCTTCCATGTGATGGTTTCATATAATATATCTGTTACTGAGTCCAACCTTGTACTGCCCACCACACAACAGGCCAATAAATAGAGAGAAAAGTTGTTGAGGCAAGAAATAGCGACTTTATTCAGAAAGCCAGCAAGCCAAGACCATGGGGCACCTAGTGTCCCAAAGAACCACCTTGCCTGAGTTAGAATTCAGGCTCCTTTTATATACAAAGTGAAGGGTTAAACATTTCCTGGTTCTGGTCAGCCTCTGAAGGGGAAGTGTTAATTTCTTCCTCCCTGTAGTCTTTCACAGTGGCCCCTGATCAGGATGTTTCCTGTGAGCTAAACAAAGGTATCTTAGCTTAATGCTTATTACCTGGGAGGCAGGATTCCCAGACATGGGCCATTATGTATAATTTAAGCTCATAGGCAATATTCCTTTAGTGTTTAACTTGTAATAGAATACTAAATGTTCTTCCCTGTTACATATCTACCACATAGGGACATACTGGGAGCTAGCTTATTTGCTTATGCAAATAAGCACCTGTTTCTTGTTTGTAGAGAATAGACTCCAGCCTCCATGACCTTCCCTGAGTTCCAAAGGGCAGATAACCAGGTTATCTGGGTTGATAACCAGGGAAAGGAGGAGATGCAGAGACAAGGGAGGAGTAGTCAAAAACAATAGTGCAGCCTTGGGTCAGTGTCTAGGTTCTGCCTCAAGGGATACACATAACAATATCTTTAAGCTCTTCTGAAGAACTAAAACCCCCACCAAATTGAAGATGTTCCAGAGAGAATGTTTGATAATCTCGAAGCTCATCAAGAGACCACCTGAGACCAGATTAAAGGAGTGCAGGCCCTACACACACTCTGATCCTTATCAGCTACCCCACCCCTGAACCACTGCTATAAAACTCCTTACCAAATCCCCCCTTGTTGGGACACAGTTTCTGAGGCACAAGCCTGCTGTGTCACCCTTTGCCTGAAAAGCAATAAAGCTATTCATTTCTACTTCACCCAAAACTCAGTCTCCGAGATTCGGTTTAGCACCAGTGCACAGAGGTCCAGTTCTGTCATCAAGACAAATCTTGTGGGTTTTTATGTTTCAAATACTACTTCATCTAATATTGCCTCTGCTTCACTTTCTCCTTCCACTCCTTCTGGGACTCCAATTGTACTTATATTTGACCTTCCCACTTTATGTTCTATGTCTCTCATATGCTTTTCATTATCTTCCATAATTTTACATTTTTGTGTCACACTCTGTATAATTATTTTGACCATATTTCTACTTCTCTACTTCTTTTTTATGTATCAAATACACAGTTAAATCCATCTATTGATTTAGTATTATTATATTTGCTTGTTATAAATTTTATTATATTTGCTATATTACTTTTGTAGCTTCTAATTACCAACAATTTCTTTGTTCAGCTTTAACTTCTTTGAATTAATAGTCATAATTATTTTACATTCTGTGTCTAATAATCCCCAAATATCCAAGCATGTGGGTTGTTTTTACTTACATTTTATCTATTGACTCTCATTTTTTGTGTCTTATATTCTACTTTCTTTTCTATTTTGCAATAGAAAATAATTAAAATATAATAATACAAGGACTAAGATAATGATATGATCCTCTGAGAAGATTTTTGTTTACTTCTTCTGAGCAATTCAAGTACAGTCAGTGGAAGACCCTCAATCTAAATGCAACCAAGATTATAATAAGCCAAGCCTCTAGTTTACTCAAAAGCTGTTTTATCTCCCTTTGACTCTTATCATTTGGATTTTAACCTTGAAATCCCAGCTTTCTTGGAAGTTGTTTAATGTGTACTTAACTTTGCTTTGTCTCCTTGTTTTGTGATGACTTCAAAGTCAGTTTGGCTTTGAAGCTTTCTTTTTCTCTTATCAGAAAATGACCTCAGGGCAAAGGACTTCTGAGTATTAATGTTATTTTTCTGAGTTCTATTCTGAGATACTAGATTTGTCCCAGCTATGCCTCAGTATCTTGTTAATATTTTTGTGGTTTTAAAATGATTGTAAATATGTTTTGTTTAGATGTTTCAGTTATCTTCAGCAGAACAATTGTTCTAAATTACCTATTTTACAATTACGATTTGCCAATGTCTTTCTGACTTTTTATTCATGGTTTTATCAAGCTTATCTCAGATGTACTATATAGTTTGAAGAAGATAGTAATGAAGGGGGCATTTGTGATATCATACTGAATTGTTTATCATATGGAGATATTTATGATGTAGGGACAATGGAAATTGTTGACAAGCTTTCCAGAGGATATCAACAGAAAAGAGTCAAACTTTAGAATTCTGCTGATTTTTCTTTTGTGGAGATTAGCCTTCCATTGGGTGCCATGGAGAACCATGGTTTTGGGCAATTTTAAGTCATTAGAAACTCCATAAAATTATTTTTCTACTGTAATTCAGAAATCACTGTTAATTTCCTGCTCTCTTCCATGTCCCAACCTATAATCTTAAGACTTTTAGGGAAAGACCTGTAAAGTTATTTCTCTTCACGTAAACATTTGAGAAATATATAGTAAACCAAATAAGTGTCAAAGTTAAAAAACTGAATCACAATATTATGTATTTTTGAAATATTTTTTACCAGTTGAAATGTGTTGACTCTGAGTTTTGAGTACAATGTAGACAATGAATATAGAGAAAGAAATTAATGTAAATATAAAGTAATTAGAAACAGGAGAACTTATATTCCCATAAACATAAGTTCATTGTACAAAGGCATGCTTACATACATTTAGATTGGTATGTCTACAATTCTCACAATAATTTTGATTCCATTAAGAAGAATTTCTGGTGGCAATATAAAATTTATTTAGTTTAATATTATCAATGTGATATAATTTCATAATTAAGATTAGAAAAGTTGAAGGGAGCAGAGGAGGATCACTAAAGACAGAATTCGGTATTTTAGGAATGGATAACACATTTTCAATCCCTGATTATGAAATTTTCAAAAGCTAAGCTTGATTTGGAGCTTTTGTATAGATGTAATCTGTCAATCCTTCAATCCTCCTTCATACCCCCAAGCTTTTCTTCAGAATTGACAAGATCTTTTCTGATTAACACTCAGAGCAGAGAACTAAAATTCAAACAATCTGCATTTTTAGACTATGTTTGTCGTTAAGACACTGTTAGCAAACGGTTCTTGTGGTGATTTCTGCATCTTGACAAAATTGGGGGAGTGGGAGAAAGGCTGGTATGCTGCTTTTGAAAATCCAAGTTGTTGAATCTTATGTACCAAAGGGGAAATTCAGTACTTATCAAGTCTTAAAAATATGTAGGTCTGAAGACCCACAGAGATGAATGAAAGGTAGGAAAAGAAAAGTCTGTAGGATATATGAACCTCCAAACTATTTTTCTATAATTGTCAAATCCCCAGTTGCAAGTTGGAGAAAGGGAAGAATTCTGAATCATTTCTACTTAACTTTCATAAATTTTACTCTGTGCAATATTAAGATTTTACAAATACAATGCATTTTAACATGCTCTCTTTTTTAGTAATGTAATTCAGTTTTGGAGGAAATTTAAACATCTAAGGAGAAGATAAAATGAGCAAAGTTATAAAATATATATTGCTTTATTTTTCATTTACTCTCACCTCATGTAACTTCTGATATTCATATTCAACATACATACAAAGAAAACATAAAGGGTTTCCCCTTAAAGTCTTTCCAAAAATGGAATAACATACAGCCTCAATGGTTTATACTATTTGCAGAGAAAAGAAGATCAGAGAGGGTATCCTCCTGAGGTTATTGGGAGTTCTCATAACTCACCAAAGTGGCTTCACCGTTCTAAGCTTTTTCTTTGTCTCTCCCTATCTCCTACTCCCTTTTCTATTTTCTTTATGTTTGTAGCTCAAAGAAAAAAGCATGTAGGTCTCTTCTTTCTGTGTCCTGACACTCCTCATCTTTTACAATCTCTGTGTTTTGAATGGTCTACCTTCCCTTCCTGACTATAACTTCCATAAGGGTGAAGAATGTGCAGCCTTATTTAGTTTGTAGTATATGGTAAAGAGTAGGTACATTCAATGAACAATTTGAGTAAGTAGCTTTCAACAAGTTGTTGCTACAAATGATGCCTGGGTAACAGTTCTGTTTCTTCATGTTACAAGTCTGAAATCCAATAAAGGTTTCATTCATTTGGATTGGAATGTTCTCTAGTCTTTAAGATGTTATCTTTAAGATAAACATACCATAGAGTTGATAAGCCTTTTATGTATAAAATATGACATTGACTGCATTGCATAGACACTGGAGAACAAATAGTGTGGAAACTGGAGAACAAATGGTGTGGAATCTAACACAGGTTCTCAATATGGAAAGATGAAAGTAAAGAATGGTAGGGGTAGGCACCAAGAGAGAGGAAAGATGATTTGCCAGAAAAAGTAAAGCAAGAAGAAGGAAACCTCTTCCCTGAATGGTCATAGGTCTTTAAAATCTGTTGATAAATGATTTGACCTTCCTATGATTCACTCAAAAGTAAAGAGTCAATCAATCTATCTATCACTGTTCTAGAGTCACTTATGGAACCTAGAAGGTTGGGTGATGCTTCTACTTCTAAGTATTCTTTATTCCTCCTTCAAAATAGAATGCCTTCCAGCAGTATAATTTTTTGAGAAAATTGTTTAGCACCCCTAAACTTTAGCTATAAAATGAGTTTAAATATATGTATCCCAAAGAGTTATTATGAAGGTTAAATTAGATAAAGTATCTGAACATGGTTGTACTAGAAGCTCAATAAATGTTAGCTATTATTATCACTATTATTGTTACTTTCATCAATGTTGTGTTTTCCAAATGGTTAAAAATATTAAGACCATATATTTAAAAGTTTGAGTAAAAAAATAATTTAAAAAATATATACGGTCTCAATGCTAAGTTGATACAGTAGAAATGATTTTTCATGTGGGATGAATGAGTAATTGGGAAGAAGAACATAGTTAAGGGTCATGAGGATGCTCGGGAGAGAGTATAAATGCAGGCATTAAAGATATCTTTTTCCTATTTTATAACTGAGCCCTGCCGGGTCTTACCACCCTCAGAAAGACTCTGGAATGTTCCACTAGCTGTCACTCTAGGAAAGTGTTAAAATTCAATATTCTTATCCAAACTTTTCAAAAGCCATAGTTATAAAGTCTGCATTGGCTGTCACATTCCAGCTTCTTTCATAAGTGTGTTTGAAAAACCAATAGAGACACTGTGAAAATCACAATATTTTCAAAAGGAAATGGAGCAAGTGAATAGAAAAAAAAACATATTTGGGAGGCAGAGTATTGGTAATACAGAACAATTACGATGAAATACATTATTAATTTCAAAATAGTTTCTTAAGGGGAAAAATGCTCTCTTAGAGATATGGGAAGCTACTCTGAAAAGCATGGGTCTAAAGAGAAAGAAAAATAAGTGACTATCAGGGCAAAAAATCTTTAACATCATGTCACATAATGAGAGAAATTGACTGGGCAATATACAACCAATTAAGGAGACACAAGAAATGAAAAATTCTTTGACATATACTAGACAATGATCAAAAAGTTATCTCTTCTCAAATTTAGGGTAGTTATATGCAAGAATAATTGGTAATCTCTAAGGCTGCTGTTGGGAGGATTTATCATCTGTCAGTCAGAGTATTGACACTACTTTCTTAAGAAAACAATAAAAACTTGAGGGGGAAAAGGACTATTGAATTTTCTGACAAACAAGTGATGATTTACATTGTTTTAAGACTCTCTAGTTCAGTATGAAATGATTGTGTTCAGGGAATAAAAGAAGGAAGATTTGAAAAATTCAAGTATTATCTGTTCTAAAGTAAATAGAATATTCTGTTCTTATGTTGTCTTTTTTTAAATGAGAGACTCTTCCTCTTTCCTCTCTATCTACTCCTTGTAAAAGCAAATTCTCTCTACCTTTGAACACTCATATATATCGTGGTTTAGCTCTTTTCACTATGTAACCTTTAATAGTGTATTAACTATCACTTCTAAAATCAGTATTAATGCCTAACTTAGAGGATTGTAATGGGAATTAAATCCATAATGTGTTTTAAAAGACTTCTTAAATAGCACATTCTTCCAGAACTTATTTTCCAATCTTTCCACTAAAAACTCTTACAGGATTATGCATGATATAATTTTAGTCTCATATTATTCTATTTGTGCAAATTGCTTGATAAATCTTGTCTAGGGCTCGATTTTTGTCTTTTATCAGCTATGACACCCAGGAAGTCTTGTTAGTTGTTGTTATATTGACTTTGTGAAGGAATTCTAGTATTTTTTTTTTTTTTTTACTGATTTTGTCCATTCATCAAATTATTAAACATTTTATTGAATGCCGTTGGGAGAAAAAGTATAAAGAACTTGGAAATAAGACTAAAAGTTAGACGGTGCATCTTTTGGTCTTAAGGGGCCAGATTGCTCTAATTACTCTTTACCATTGATTAAAGGTATGAGACTTGGTAAAATTACATTTTAACTTGTAGATTTTTATCTATAATGAAGCTGGTACTTTTTGTCCAGTAGAAAAGGTAACTACAAAGTTTGAATTTTATTGCCTTGTTAGGACAGCCAGTTTTGCAGGACAACCAGTAATCTGGTTTTGTATCTCACTCAATTGTATTCTAATATTAATTCATGGATTGCCTACAAATGTACAGATCTTCAAGTGCTCTTTGAATCAGACTTAACTTTTTATTTCTTTACTCATTAAGTAATGAGTTGAATAGATTGACATATATTCTCTTCATTTGTAAGAAAGTCATCAGTGTTTAACTTTTAGAAGATTATATTTTAACTATGTGCTCTAAGCCCAGAGTTGTACTAGGTGCAGATTTTCAGGTTTCTTATGCTTTTTTTGCCCAGAGCTACAGATAGCAATAGAAAATATTCTAAATTCCAAGGGAGAAAACTATACTTCTTTGCTCAAAGAGGATAGAGATAATAAAATTTGAATAAGGAAAACACAATTTTGTTTAAATGAATTGTAAGGATTGTTAAAAGCTATTTGTAAGGCTGTTGAAATTTTAGTAGGAACACTGAGACAGGACCTAATAGACTATGGAATAGAAAGTTGGTAAAATATTTATATGTGCACCAATGTATCTCATTTAGTTTAGTTTAATATCAGAGAGTGACAAATTATTTTTGCCCAAATGAATTCCACATATTGCTTTAAGAATGAAAAAATTGCATAAACACTTAAAGGTCTTCTTTTAATTTTACTTTTCCTAAATAAAAAACAAATTCAAAAGAGGTTGGAAGATCTCCTCAGAACCAACACGCACTTCCTTACTCACTTTTATTGGCAGTTCTTGATAAGGGCAGTCTGGGTTCCACAAATTGGACGACTGTCTTTTCCTAGTCACGCTGCTTTCCCAAGATGGGACTGTGAGGAACTTGTAGAAGAGCAACTGTAGCAATCATTTTGATTTTGATTTGTTTGAGATTAAAAAGAGAGATAAAATGTGCATAATTACAAACTCTCAATCTATCCCTCCCCCTCACCCTTCCTCCCCGTCCCATAACCATAAGTTCTTTCTCTAAGTCTGTGAGTCTGTTTTTGTCTTGTAAATAAGTTTGTTTGTATCATTTCTTTAGATTCCACATATAAGTGATATCATGTAATGTTTGTCTTTCTCTGTCTGACTTACTTCACTTAGTATGATAATCTCCAAGTCCATCCATGTTGCTGCAAATGGCATTATTTCATTCTTTTTTATGGCTGATTAATATTCCATCATATATATATATATATATATATATATATATATGTACACCAGATTTTCTTTATCCATTCATTTGTTGATGGACATTTATGTTGCTTCCATGTCTTGGCTATTGTAAATAGTTCTGCTAGGAACATTGGGGTGCATGTTTCTTTTCGAATTAGAGTTCTCATCTTTTCTGGATATATTTCCAGGAGCGGGATTGCTGGATCATATGGTAGCTCTATTTTTAGTTTCTTAAGGAAACTCCATACTGTTCTTCATAGTGGCGGTACCAATTTACATTCCCACAAGTAGTGTAGGAGGCTTCTTTTTCTCCACACTCTCTCCAGCTTTTATTGATGTTATAAAAAAAAAGGAACTTCTGCAATATACGATAACATTGATGAACCTAGAGAACATTATGCTAAGTGAAATAATCTAGTCACAGAAAGACAAATACTGTATAATTCCCCTTATATGAGGTTTCTAAAACAGTCAAGTTCATAGAATCAAAGTGTGCAATGATGATTGCCAAGGCCTTGGGGTGAGGGGGATGTGAGAAGTTACTAATCAGTGGGCATAAAGTTTCAGTTAAACAAGATGAATAAGTTCTAGAGATCTGTGGTATAACATTATGCCTGTAGTTAACAGTAGTGTGTTGCACACAAGAATTTGTTAGGAAGGTAAATCTCATATTAAGTGTACTTACCACAATAAAATAAAATTTCTAAAAAACTAAAAATAATGTGTATAATCATACAGGAAGAACCAGTGCCAACATCCCCTGTTAATTTAGTCCTCTTTTTAATAGATTCCATTCATTAATTATAAATGGTCCTATAACCTAAAGCAACCTGAGCATATGGAGAAAAGTCTTGGCAAAGAAGCACACTCTGCTCCCACTCAGGAAAGAGCACAGCTACCTGAAAAAAGAATTCTTTACTTCAAGACAGTGAATTATTCTTTGGTAGTCAGTAAAATGAATGTAATGGTTCAGATAGTGAATTATTCTTTGGTAGTCAATATTACTCTAGGTGAAAAATTGTAGACTGTAATCATACTAGAAGTAAAACCATCAAGATTTTTCAGCATTTCTGCAAACATTCTTTTTAAAATATTATTTACAAAATTAGCAAGGAAGGGTCAACTAATTAAACTGTACTCCATTTCTTCTGTTCCAGGTTCTCTATCTGGTTTCTCATATTATTTGAAAAATGTCTACACACAGATTAAATATCAAGTTATTTCTGTGACTTTTAAGGGACAAAATAATCTTTTAATAACACATTTGCCTTGAGAAAATATAACAGCTTATTTTCTTTATAAAATAGAAAGTCACCTTGAATTATTTTTTTACAAGAATTAGTTTTTACATTTATTTCCATCTTTAAAAAATAAAACATTTATGATTTACCCATATTTTTTAAAACAGAGAAGTCTAGTACTCAGATGGAAACCATTATCTCTGGTTAATCTCCATATTTTGCATCCTATAATTAAATGTATGGCTTACAATCACATTAAAAGTTTATTAAGCATTATCTTTATTTGTGAAAGTTATATAAAAACAAAAATTAACCACTTTTCTGATGTGATTTAGCTAGTAATTTCCCTGAAGGCAAAATGACTACACAGGTTATTTCTCAATGTCTCTTTCAAAGAGTTGGTAATACCATCTCTTAAGTCAGGAAATGCAATACAGCACAGATGCTCATTTTTATCTTTATCAGGTTAAAACTTAGTTGGATATCTTAAGGAGGTCTCAATGTCCTCCCAAGAGAGTATCCAACAACACACTACAATAATCTGCTACCCTCGGTTCACACTTCACTCAGCTGTTTTCTTCTCTCATCTAGGTTTAAATATCTCTCAGTTCCAACTGCAAATATATAATTAGCTCTCCTAAATTGTGTTTATCATAAAAAGACAACCAATCACACCTGTAAAATTATAGCCATAGAAAATAAATCTTTTGAAATCTCCAGTGCTTAGGAAATTTAGTCAAAACAGTTTTATTGGGTCTCTATTCTAGATCTAGGTTAAATGTTATGATCTAAAGCTATACCTGTCATTTAATTAGGAAGAATGAGGAAAAAGTATATTGACAAAGGTCTCAAATAATAGTTTACTGATAAAAAATAAAAAATAAAAAAAAATTGTTTTTTGGTTCCAGAGGGGGAAAATAAAGTTATGTAATTACTTAATAATTATAAATCTACTGGGACCAATACAACAAATACCTTAGACAAGTGATTTGATAGTACAATAGATAATAACTGAACATTCGTTTATTCTTTCATTCAATACAAGAAATAAGTACATACAATATATTAGACATTATTCATTTGTAAATTCATTAAATAAATATATTCTGGATAAGTACAATGCAGTAGACAGTGCTTGCTGCTGGAAAACCTTACAGAGTTGTTTACAAAGCTGACAGATAAGCAGAAAGCACAGATGACTACACAGGTAACTACAATGAACTGTAAATATTATCATGATAAAAGTGTGTCATTGGAGCATGAGACTGGAATGGGGGCTCTTAAGGCAGTGATAAGGTCAGGAAAGTCCTCCACTGTGAGAAGACTCTTCCTCTCAATGTTAAAGAACAGGTAGGATGAATCCAGGAAAAAAGAGGAAGGACATGTATCCTAGAGATAGAAAATAGTAAGTGAAATTGTGCAGAAATTAAGAATTTTTAAATTTTTCTCACTGGTACAGTGAACATTTAGAATAAACTAGCAAGAAGCGGGTAGAGATAAATTCAAGACTAGATTGTTAGCAAATCTTCAAGGTCTGTCTTATTTATGTATTAGTGTTTTATCTTATATTAGGAGGGTGTTAACCAGGCAGTAAGATGTCTGTATTCATGTCAGAAAGGTCTCTCTGCTAAAATTGTGAAGAATAAATTCAACTGGAACCAGAATAAAGGTGAAAAGACAAATTAGAAGGTTATTGCAGCAGTGCATGAAAGAAGTAAGAGTGAAAGCAAAATGGATAGAGTGGGAGGGGGAGGTTTGAGATACAATTAAATGCAGACATGACAAGACTTGGTTATTCACTGTGGATAATAAAGAAGAAGGGGTTGAAGATTATAGTCAGATTTCTGAGTTTGGTAACTGAGAAGACGGTTGTATTACGTATTGAAAATGCAAGCAGGTTCAGTGCTATTAATTGAAAATAAGTTCAGTATTATAGGTGTCGAGTTTGAGATATCAATAGAATATCCATTTGAAATAAACAAAAAGCAAATGGGTATATTGCTGTCCATTTTACAGAAAATTTTGAGCAAAACGGTGATTTTGAAGACACCATTCTGTAGTATTGATTATTTAAGTTATGGTTGTGAATTAAATTGACCAAATGATGTGTACAGTGTAAGAAAAGAGGATTTAGGACAGAAGCCTGAAGAATATTACAATCTAATTACAAGTAAGAGAGAATGAGAGAGTGTAAAGTGAGAAAAAGTACATATGTAGTGTAGTGGCATATGTAGAGTACATATGTAGTTTAAGAGAAATAGAAGAAAGAGAAAACTATGTGTATAGGGCCACCTGCCAAGAACAATGATCTTTGGTAGAGGAATAAGCCTGCCTATGACAAACACACAAGAAGGAAACAAGTCTTTCAAGAGGTGGAGAGAAGGACTCTCTCAACTTTACTTTCCCACTTCCTTTGAGTTTTATTTTGCTAATGGTCTCCTCATAGGCTGTACTCCACCACCAGAAGCAGAGAGCTTGTTGAAACTTACTGACACAGTCTATATATATCAACTTTCTTGGACAGGATCAAGGTTATGAACAGTGGAGAAAGGATCTGGCATGTGGGTAATAGAAGATATCTAGCAGGAAATATTCAGATTTGAAGATACTAAGCTTGAGATAATTCACCCAAAAAGAACTGTCTAGTATGTATTTATATATTGGAATCTGGAAGTCAGCCAAGGCATTAGGGCTAGAAACCACACCTTATATATTGATGGTTTTCAGGAGATGACTTTACAGATAACAATTGCCACAATTGAATACTTACTGCATTACAGTATTTTCTATAACTTCAAATATTTATATATTTATATAACTTAGCTTTATTACACAAACTCTGCATTTTTCACATGAAGAAACTGAATTTTTAAAAAATTCTTATAATTCATGCAAATAAGTTGCATAGCTAGGTCTATTTAACACTAAAGTCTTTCTATAGTCTCACTCAATCCCTTCAATACTCATGTCATAGTTGATATTTTAATTTTACCAATTTAAAAATACAATTATTCAAAGAGATCCCAACAGGATGATATTTTTTTCTTTTCTTTAACTGAAATATCTTGAGAGTTTGGCATGTAATAGGAATTTTATAAGTATTTCTTGAGGGAGTTAAATGAATTGGCCAAGATCTTACACTAAGTTATCAGTGGGGTCAGATTGCAACCTCACATCCCTACCTTTTGTGTTACTCCTATCAATCCCATGAAACAAATTCTTTAAAAATAATGAATTTTAACAGATATTAATTACAGTAGATAAATATAATGTGAAAAGAATTATATCATCTGAACAATCAGAGAAAATGATCCATCACATATATTGAGGGTAGAAGAAACTAAGCACTTATATTGTGGAATGAGCAATGTCTTTATTAATCTGGCAATTAGTCATTGTGCTAGAGAGAGCGTTCCTGGCTGAATTCTCTGGAGAGAAGTGGAGTTTACTTTATAATGAATTTCGTCCAGCAAGAATAAAAACACAAAGTTATACTGGCATTTTTTCTCTAAAAGTATTAATGATAAGTTTGTCTTATCTCTGACAGCTCATA
This sequence comes from Physeter macrocephalus, assembly GCF_002837175.3. NCBI lineage: Eukaryota > Metazoa > Chordata > Mammalia > Artiodactyla > Physeteridae > Physeter > Physeter macrocephalus. Next base: position 163,316,669 of record NC_041224.1, read on the forward strand.
TTTGTAATAATGTGAAAAAAACATGAGTCAACTGTCATAGCTAAGTTTTCCCTTGTTGACTTTTAAGTGTCACCAATTATGCTCTAAATTTTGTCAGGGTCTAGTAAATAGTATCTTCTCTCTAAATGTGTGTTTTTTTTCTTTAATTGTGAAATGCGGTCAGTAGTCTAACATTATTATATAATAACATATGCTCATCTGTAAGACTTTGCCTGAAACATAGTCTGATGTCCTTTAGATAACATATATGTACATGGTCTAGAAGGTGTTCTCAAATGTTTCCTTGAGCAAATTACCTAAAGTAGTACTCCTTGGCTAGGTCTATCTCCACATCTTCTGTCTCTGCATTACTTTATTCTTTAGAGAACTTTTCCTTATTTGAAATTATACATTATATATTTATTTATCTGCTTACTCTTGGTCTTCCAATAGAATGCCCCCAAATTACTTTCTTAAATATATACTAAAAAATGATGAACAATTACATATATATATAAAATGCACATATATGTGAATATTCATAACACCACTGTTAGCAATAGCCCCCAAATGGAAACAAACGAAATGTTCATTATTGGTAGAATAGAAAAATATCTTTTGATTTATTCCCGCAAAGGGATAGTTACATGTCAATGAGAATAAATTAATTGCAACTATACACAACATAGGTGACCCTTATGAGAGTTGATATTGAGCAAAAGAAACCAGACACAAATGCGCATGTTATGAGTCCATTCATATAAAGTTCAGCACAGAAAAACTTAGTCTATGCTTTTAGAAGTTAACATAGTGGTTACATATGGGATGTGTCATGACTGGATGGGGTTGTGGGTAGAGTGGGGAGCTTCTGAAATACTCATTTGCTGGATTGTACTATGTTAATTGATTAAACTATATAATTATATTTCTATTCCTTTTCAATATAATTCCAAGCTAATATTAAACAAAAGAGGAGCTTCAACATCAGCAGTCACCATTATTCTCAGTCACCACAGTAGATATGGGGAAGAACAAACACAATGGTGCCCCACAGGTCCTAGACTGTCTTTTCCATTACCTACTCTACGTTCAGCTCATCTTTCTACCTGTTAACCTTAATGACCAACAGAGACTCTAGGCCCACTACACAGATACTTGGCTATAAGCCATATGGGGGTAGCTGCATTAAAGCAACGGCATCACATAAACCTCTTTACCAGATCTCCATTCACGATCTCACTTTGGCAGAGAAGGTTGTTGGAATTTGTTTTTTCTGGGTAAACTCCAAGTTATCTTTCTCAACAGTGCCTTAGCTAAGCTGACTAGTGACTCTTTCTATGATTCCCTGACTCTTCATTCCAGACCTTCATTTTTCCAGTTCCTCCCACATGTCTGTAAAGTATAACCTCACATAAGTTCTTTATTCATATGTTTCTCATATTGATTCAATTTCCTTCAGTGAACCTTGACTGATTTATTGGTAACTTTCCATTTCTTGATCTGGGTGTTTGTTACATGGGTGTGATCCCTTTTGGAAAAATTAATTAATCCTTATATTTAAGATTTTTGTACTTTTCCAATTATATTTTATGATTTAGTTAAATGTTTACTTATAAACTCTTTGCAGGAATGAGAAAAAGTTTTCACAAGATATTGGATCAAATTCAATTTTACTCTCACAACAGATATGTACAAGCTAGGTATTCTTCCATGGGAATAACACTGCTTATCTTTTTATCTAAGACATCCGTGTATCATTTATGAAAAATTCTAAAGTAGGAAATTATTATATAGTATTGTCTAATATGGTTACTTCAAAACTAATTAAATGCTTTCTGCAATACCACCTGTAGAAGGTTTCCTTTAATTTGAAAAGGTATATTACCCTAAAGAACTAGGGCGTTTAAAAAAATCAAGTAATTTCATGGGTTATCACCTGGTGATAAAATTGAGCTGATTAGACATCTGATGCAATTAAAAATCCCAGACTCTTTACCCAGCTGCCCTTACTAACCAGCAAGGAAATATAAAGATGAAATAAGGTGTGTTTTTTGAATAATAGTTATTGACCAGGAGAAAGATCAGAGTGAATATCTATTCTATAGATGCATGATAAGCTGAATAATGGCCTGCAGAGGAATCCAGTTTCTAACCCTTCTAACACATGAATGTTTACTTTATACAGCAGAATGAACTATGCAGATGAGATTCTTGAAGGACCTTGAAATGGAGAGATTATCCTACATTATCAGGGTGGACCTTAAATGCAATTACAAGTATTCTTGTAAGAGGGAAGCAGGGGGAGATTTGACAGAGAGAAGAGGAAGAAGGCAATGTGGAAATGGAAGCAGGGGTAGAAAAGGCAATGTCATGTGAGTCCATGAGCCAATGAAATAGGTCAGCCTACAGAAGCTGGAAAAAGTAAGGAAATGGATACTTACCTAGAGTTTTCCAAGAGACCACAACCCTTCTGACACCCTGATTTGGGCCCAGTGAAACCCATTTCTGACCTCCAATATAATAAAAGAATAAATTTATATTGTTTTAAGCCACACAATTTGCAAGAGTTTGTTAAAGCAGCCATAGGAAACTAATGCAAGAAGGGAGAAAAAAAAAAAAGGAAGAGAGGAAGGGGCTTCAAGAAGTTAAATCAGGACATGCATGAGAAATAAGCAGGCCTTATAAACAGAGAGAAGAAGGCAAAAAGAAACCCAAACAAAAATAATGGTAGAATAGTTTGCAATCTTCTAACTTAAAGAGAGATGGGCTCCAAAACACGGTGAGAATTTAACCACATAGAACTAGAGTTCTCAGTCTTGATCATATTCCCCACATAAGACTCTGGTAGCCTTGGTCATAGGCTCTGTCACCCATGACAATGGTATGACAGTAAAAAGCCCAAATGCAATTTAATTAAGTTATAATTAGAGGCAAGGCCACGCTTGGCATGGTAACTTCTCTATGAGGAAAGTCCAAGGTGAAGTTTGCTAATTATTTGAATCACTCTACAAGAATGAGGTCAATGTGAGAAATATTCTGAGATGGTATCTACAGTTCCTCTTCAACTTACATCCCTATAAATTCATCATAAATTGAAAATACCATAAGTTAAAAATGCATTTAACACATCTAACCTACTGAACATCGTAGCTTAGTATAACCAACATTAAACAAGTTCAGAACACTTACACTAGCCTACGATTGGGCAAATTCATCTAATACAAAGCCTATTTGATAATAAAGTGTTGAATGTCTCATGCAGTTTATTGAATACTGTACTAAAAGTGAAAAAACAGAATGGTTGTATGGGTGCAGAATGGTTGTGAGTGTGTCAGTTGTTTACCCTTATGCTGGTGGGGCTGAGTGGGAGCTGCGGCTTGCTACAGCTGTTCAGCATCATGAGAGAGGATTGTACCACATATCACTAGCCCGAGAAAAGATCAAAATACAAACTTTGAAGTATGTTTTCTACTGAATATGTATTGCTTTTGAACCATTGTAAAGATGAAAAGTCGTAAGTCTAACCATTATAAGTCTGGGACCCTCTGTACTTATATATTATAAATATGAGACGTAAATATCTATCTATGCACACACAGAGAAATAGGTTTGAGCCCGTGTACTCTAGCTTAGAGATATTTCTGTAAGCCCCAGAGGTTTGTTCTTAAAATTATCTGCACAGTTAGGTGATTCCTATAAGCCATTTCAAACATTCTTGATGTCATACAACTGGAATCAGTTAACAAGGGTCTCTAGAACATTCTCATTTTTCTAGCCCATCATTAAGGTTGTCTTCCTTGGATTTTTGCTCGTTTCTAGTTTTTCCATTTTCTGACTTTTACTTATTTTTATTTATAGACTTGATTCAATCTTCAGAATGATTCACCTCCCTCATTTTCCCTGATTTACACTGGATTACAGCTAGGACTACCACTTGGACTCATTCTCTGGAATATGGGCTTATGCAATTCTAGCGCAGGAAAGAGTTAACTCAGCAGGACTGTGTTGCCCTACCCCTGCACATTCCCTGAAAGGGCTTGTTTTAATGTAACTGTGCTTTTATAATATTCTATCATAAGGTTGTTTGTGTAAGCCTGAGGCCTTGTGACATGCTGTACCAGTTTATCCAGTTTATGCTAATAACGTTATTTATGGTAAACACTTCCTTTCAATCTGGGGGGCTAGAGCTGCAGTAACTGAAGTCAGTCACATAGGCACTCTTAAGACTACATGATTGTGTCTGTCCCCCAATAAATCCAGGACAGCCAGGCCCAGTTAAACTTCCCTAGGTGGCAACATTTCACACGTTGCCACACAATGCTGCTGGAGGAATTGAGCTCATTCTGTGCTACTCCAGTGCGAGGGATGCTTAGAAGCATACGCCTGGTTTCCTCTGGGCTTTGCCTCATGAGCCTTTTCCCTTTGCTGATTTTCTCTGCATTTCACTGTAATAAACTGTAACAGTGAATATAAAAACCTTTAAGTCCTGTGAGTCTTTCGTGACTCATCAAGCTTGAGGTAATCTCAGGGACCCCTACCACAGCCTATTTCCCAGAGTTAAGTCAACAAAGGTTTTTCTCACGCACTCCCGTGGATGTTGCTACAACTTCACTCTTGCTCATTTCCCCAAAAAAGTGCTAAACAGAATATAGTTATAGCAAATGAAAAAAATTAGTAATAGCAGAAAGTAATTTAGTAATAGGAGAAAGAAAACCTGTGAGTTATTCTTACACTTCTGTTAATATTTTTCATTGTTTTTTTACTTCATTATGTGACTGAGAAAAACTTGTACCAGGAGGGGACTGGTCATTTCTGATATATTCTTCTGTCTTCTTAAGCTTGCATTATATTCTTATTTTTAGTCCATGTTTTTTTTGCAATAATTGTTTTAACCTACTTCCCTTTTTGTGGTGATAAGTTAAAATAAGCTAATATAGTCTATAAATGCACTTTACAAATCACAGAGGAAGAGGTCTTAATGGATAGAAAACACATAATTGAATGAGGGCTCCACCCTCAAACCCCCAAATTTTGAGTTAATTGTAGTTAAATTGTGTGTGTGTGTGTGTGTGTGTGTGTTTGTGTGTGTGTGTGTGTGTGTCCCCCGCAAATTCATATGTTGAAGTTGTAACTCCTAGTAGCTCAGAATGGGACTGTATTTGGAGATAAGATCTTTAAAGCAGCAATTAAGGTTAAATGAGGTCATTAAAGCAGGACTAATCCAATCTGACTTATGTCCTTATAAGAAGAGATTAGGACACATAGAGAAAAGACCATGTAAGCACACAGTGAGAAGGCAGCTGTCTTAAAGCCGAAAGGAGATGATTGAGAAGAATCCAACTCTGCTGATGCTTTGATCTTGAGTTTCTAGCCTCTAGAATTGTGAGAAAATAAATTTCTGTTAGTCATCCAGTCTATAATACTTAGTTATGGCAGAGCAGCTCTAGAAAACGAATACACTCTCCAAACTGTAAAACTACTAATGGACCTTTAGTATAAATAGCAAAACTGTATGTGATTATCTGATATATGCACTCAGGAAACAATTATGAATCTGATATTAAATATTGGAAAACAATTTTTTCCTAGTATTTTAGAAAAAAATGTATGTCTGCTCTAGAGTTTCTTATAACCTAAATTTCTATGTGAGTGATTCTTGGCCTATAACCCATGCACCAGGTGACTGAAAGTTGAATACAGTAAATTTATGAATTTATTTGTACAACAAATAATAACTCTAAACTGAATAAATAATCCCTCTACACAGCTATATTTCAGACTTTCAAATGTATGTAAATGATATTCTGATTTCAAGATACAAATCATTAATAAGTATGTCTACTTAAATGATTGAACTATTGTGCCATTAATTAATGAATTCTAAGAAAAAGTTATCATGTAAGAGTCCACGTGTTTTTCATGTTATAAAGAAATAATCATACTGAATGTATGGAATCTGCATATGGATATCACCTTCAATTTTAAATAAAGCTGGGAAGTGTGTGTCTTTTTCTTTGGAAAAATAACACAATATATGACCTAGAATCAGAGAGAGAAAAGATATCTTCTGTGTTATTGATTTTAAAATCTTTATTTTCATATGAAGAAAGAAAAGCTGAGACATTTATTATCACTTAACTGAGCTAATACCTGGGTCATTTAATCCAGTAAAGGCAATATAGAATAGTTGTTTGTGACCGCTGAAGTTGGCTTAAATGTGTTCAATTTCCAGCTTCACAATTCACTAGCTGTGCGATATTGAGAAAACTAAATTAATGTCTCCATCTCAATTTTCAAACCTACAAAATGGGGATGATGAGTTTCCTTCATAGGAATTTTGTGAGAATTAAAGGAGAAAAAGCGGTCAAGGCACTTGGCACAGGGTCTACTGAAAGAACAGTGAGCAAAAGTTTGTCTACCCCATTTCTTCTAGCATTAAGCTAATTTCCCTCTACAAACCCTTTACTGAATTCACTCACCCAGTCAACTTCCACCCCTGGATACCGAAGAAACAAAGTAATTCTAATGACTTAGAAAGAAAAGTATCATAGCTCCCTAGCAGGAGCCAAATCAACTTAAACTGTGCTAGTTTCCCTGAAGCTAAGTACTTGGTCTTAAAGCTGCAGGACACCTTCCTTCTCTGATGCACTTCAGTGACTCCTGTGAAATTCTTAATTTTTTACTGAACCTAAAGCCTTTCAAAGAGTCAAAACATGACAATTGGAAAGCAGTTTGTCATTGACTTCAAAATACCTGTTTGTGTCTTATTCCAACAATGCCTTGTGATCGTTTTCTTTTTGAAAACACAACTGGTAAATATCAAAGAGAAAGAATTAATGTGTATAAACCTCTTATAAAAAAATCACTGATCTTTTCCATCTTCAAATAAGACATAACACTGTTGGGAGTGAGGATAATGTCACCAGGTTAACAATTTAATTTATGAGAGTACATGCACAATTGCACATTGCAAAGGAGACTGGTCTTGCTCTAATCATCAGCGAAATCAGTGCAAGATGATAATGGAAATCAGCCCTTTAAAAACTACCAGGCAAATTATTACCCAATCTATCAGACAAAGAATATTTCTTTATTAATTCTCACTCAACATTCAACAGGATACTTTACATGACTTAATAATCAGTTACTTATTAACATATTTGTAATTATTTTCTTTCATTTTATACCAGCATATTGTATCTTGATTGTTTCTGCTTTTCCCCACCTCCCCGAAATAATTTGGAATGAAAAAATTTACTTTTTTATGGTCTTCTGACATTTCCAATTACCAAGTATTCTCATTCGTGAGAACAATGGCTGATAAATTCATAAAATAAGACAAAAAAACCATAAATTGAATAAGGTATTTATAGAACATTATTTCAGCTGTGTATTGCAGAACATTTGAGTGTATAACTAAAAATCAACTGAGACAAGTGATACATCTTTAGAAGAAAACAATGCAAACTGACAATGTAGTAAGCACTCTTTTCTTGTTTTTGCTTTCTTCTTCTTTGGTTTCCTTTTTTATAAGGAGGAAATTATAACTAATGAAGGTGTTAAGAAAAATTATTCAAAACTTGAAAATAAGGCCAAAGGAAGCTTGCATGTTTTTCTGCCTCATCCTGGAGCATTGTCCAATAGGCCCACGAAAAGATAAAGTAATTTTCTAGGAAGGATATTTTTTGTTTGACTTAGTAGTTCCAGTTTATTCGGGACCACAAATTCTGTGAAATGATATGTTAACATGCAGATGCAAATTATTTTTTGTCGGTAGGAAATACACCCAATAGATTATGGTTTTCTTGCCTTTTAGGATGTTAATCCACTTTATATCTAATTTAGTAATCTTATTTCACCATTTTTCACTCTTTAGTTCTGTCTCTATCATTTTGCTGTTTCCTTCATTGAAGAGTTAAATCTTTGACATATGTTCACTTTATATTGGGAAGTATGTTATTAATGTTTGGAAAATTATACTTTTACTACTTTTATTTTTATTATGAATACTTTGAATTTAAATTTCAAATTATAATTATACTTTTTAAATTATATTTTATTAAGGAAAGCAATAGTCATTTGTAAAGCAAGGTAGTTACTATCAACAATGAAAAGAAACAATTAAAGGAGGGCAAGAGTCACTTATATCAAAGGAATCCATTGGATTTAAGATGTACTATGCTTCTTTGCAACTGTATATTTGCAAAGCACCAAGCATCCTGACATCGTCTTAAAATACCTCCATTAACTCTGCGAACTTTATCTATATCCCTTCCTGAGAATTTTCAGATTTTTCTAATTTAAGCTATTTTCTCCCTCTTAAAAGAAAGACACTCTTTGTAACTCCTAGGTATGAAATCATTTTCCTGATTCTTCCTCAAGTGATAAGTAAATGGTGTAACTTAGGAAGGGGCATAAAGAGGGAAAAGAGGGGAGGAGGGTGGGGGAGGGATAGATTGGGAGGTTGGGGTTAGCAGATGCAAATTATTATGTTAGAATGGATAAAAAACAAGGTCCTATTGTACAGCACAGGGAACTATATTCAATATCCTGTGATAAACCATAATGGAAAAGAAAAAAAATTGGTGGGATTGGTCAGTCCTTCAGGAACTATGACCCCTCTGAGGAATGTCTCACAAGAGTGGAGTAAGAGGGTATATCATTGAAGAACAACTGAGAAGGTGGTTGGGAAGGTGATCCAGATCATTGCCAATGGTTCACAGTTCTACTTAGACATCTCTCTATCTTCAATTTCATTTATCATATAGAGGTTGGCTGGGTTAGGTGGGAGCTTAACCACAAAAGAATATTTTTATCTGAGAGTTTTTTCTCCTTTAGTTGGTGTTGTTCCTTCAGCCTTTGTTAGAGCATAGGGTCCAGTTTCAGTCACTACTCTTGGGGAAAAGAGACAATGGACACATTTAAGGGAGAGAAAATAGGTCTAGGAAAAAATGTTTTAGGAGATCTTTTGGTTTTGATTCTGTTTTAGTTTGTTTTTTGTTTGTTCTTTGTTTGTTTTTAGTTTTTAGCTTATTAGAGAGAAGTCTGAGAAATAATTTAATTACTCTCAGCAAGTAAATAGTACAGTTATTTTGAACAACCAGGTAGTTTTCCCTGGATCAACAAAGGAGAAGTCAAAAGCTTACATTGAAAGAGAAATTCTTATAGATTCATGTCATTCAGATCTGGAATGACATTTAACATTTGAAAACAATTAGTCTCACCACACATTTCTTCAAAGGAAGAAACATAGATTCAAAATGTACTGACTTATACAAGGCCACTCAGTTGGTAAAGAGATGGAGAAGGGGCAGCATATTACAGATAAAGGAGCGCTTTACTGAAATGGAAGAAACCTGAACTCCAGAGCACATTTTGCCCTCAAAATTCCTTTTCTCAAATGTTGGGAATGACATCAAGACAACTACTTTAACTCTATTTATTTTGTAAAGCTAGGTCTGGCTTAAGGCTGTTTCTCAATCTTAGTACCAAATATTTTCAAATTCAACAATTCTGACTTTTACTGAAAGAACAAAGCACTTCCAAGTATCATAACTATGATTGGTTTTATTTGATGCCTTTGGAATAGACTGTGAATATATTTATCATATTTATATGTCCCATAGCTCTTGGTCTGAGGTTCAGTTGAGGCTTGCATTAGTAACTAAAATTAATTTCTCTGTTCTATTCTGACAGCAATTTTGAATTACTGTAAATTTGACATGTTTGTCAACTATAAGTAATTACTAATAAGTGACAAATACTTTATTTTGTGTCTTTAATTAGTTGCAAAGTAATATATTTCCTAGAGTGTTAGATGATAAAAACAAATAGTATAAATCATTTTAAGATTGATTTTTAAATTTTTGTTTCCAATGAAAATTATGAATAAGAATTGAAAAATTATAGTGTGCAATACAACTAAATAAATGTTTCCAGGAATGATGCCTTTTTAATTGAAAATAAGAAAGCAACCTGTATTTAATTTCACCAAGCCACATGATACTACCACATCTCTCAATAGATTTCAGCATTTTTATGCTTTAATATTGCATTTCACTTTTTTTAATACAAGTAATCAGAATCTTGTTTTGAAAGCAAACCATTTATTACTTGGTATGTGGCTATTTATTACCTCTCAGTTATGTTTTGCAGTCATGCAATAGAAATGGCAGTTAACAGATCATTTCTCTAGCAATCTGGGAATGAATTACAATGCCATAGAAAATAGAATTGCAGAATGAACAATTAATGGTTTCCAAAAGTATGTTAGTAAATCTGTGCTAGAAATACAGACATATCTAAAACTATATTTGATATATTTCTATTTTTTTCATGTTATCCCAAAACACTTCTGTCAAGAAAACATAAAGACACTGGAGCTATGGGAAGAAGTTTAAATGGACCAGTTTTCTCATCTTTCACATGTATGTGTCAATAGTTGAATTTAATTTGAAAAATCAAGCATGAAATTTTAGTTATGGAAGTAATGCTGATGAGCAGTAACAGAACTCAGAAAATAGCAACTTTGAGACACAGTGTTTGGGATTACCACGCTCTTACCACATTTCCATTGCTTTTGAGGTTTTTTGCCAAATTTTGCTACATATGTTTTGTGATCTACCCATATTTTGATTCCCACAGGGCATTTCTTATTTTGCACAGAAGATGTTTATTTGTATTTATATATTTAAAACATGCGACAAGTTTAAAACATTTATATTGAAAATTTTAACAATGTTAACATTATTTTAATTTTTCAGTCCTTTCCAAAATATTGGATAAAACCTGGTGCCTCTATATGAAAGATTAATAGTCATTTGTTTAGTATTAATTTAAAAATGCCATGATTCCTAGAACCTGAGAAATAAAATGGTGCCAAATCCTTCGTGATAAATAACATTTTTCAAATGAGGTGGTTTACAATCCTTGCTTTCATCAATTTGAGAGAAGATCTGAGTTATAGCTAATGAATCAATGAAGATAATTTTTAATAATATGTCACAATTTATTTTTAGCACATACTTCAGAAAGATTTCAGAGTGAACTTGATAGAAGAAAACTAATGTCACTTTCATATATTTATTTATATGAATACTATGGCTCAGCTGATAGCAGTTAGTGATTAATAGGAGTGAATTTATGCAGAAACATGACACTGTTTAGAAAAGTTATTTCAATCTATGGATACAAAGAATAATAGAAAAAAGTATCATTTTTCCTCATTAAATATATATTCCAATTAATTTTTATGTTTAATAAATGCTAACACTTTTTCATTTTTTCATGTTTTTGATGAAGTATGTACTAATAATAATCATAATGAACTCTAGAAGAAATTTTATTTTTTACACTTGAGACTCATGTTCACAAGAAAACAAATAAAACAATTTTTTTCATATTTCATGTAATAAAATTATCAAGTGATGGATAAAGTATTTTACAGCTAAAAATATAAGAAAATAAAATAAATATTCTGTGAAAAATTTGGAGTGAAAGTACATGTCCATACAAGAATAGGAAAATATTAAATTTATGAATATTAATGAAGTTAATGTTCATATGTTTAAAAAAAAATGAGGCTGCATTTTTAGATCCATTAGGTATATTTAGAAGTATTACGTAACACTTTAAAATATACAAATAATTTTATATATTTAAATATGCTAAAAAGTACTTTTAAGCAATTTAATTTTATTATGACAATTTTTAAATATCAACTTACATATGTTCAAGAAGTGTAGGGCTTTTCTGTAATTCTTTTTGGTCTGCATAAGAACATGTTAGAAAGCCAATGATATGTTTGACTCTTCAATAGTAGACTATTTGCATAATTTTATCTCATTTTTTGTTAGTTTTGATTGAGGTGATATTTACACAGCATAAAAATCCAGAGGTAATGTTTCTAATGAAATGGAGTTCGTTAACAAGAGCATTGGCATTTAAAAAAATTAATAGACTTTATTTTTTAGAGCTGTTTTAGATTTAGAAAACTTTAGTGAAAATACAGAGTTCCCATTTGCCAACCCTTCCTGGTAATTCCCCCTATTATGACATATTGCATTAATGTGGTACATTTGTTACAGTTGGTGAGCCAATATTGATAAGTCATTATTAACAAAATCCATAGTTTATGTTAGGGTTCACTCTTAGTATTGTACATTCTATAGGTTTTAAAAATGTATGACATGTATCCATCATTATAGCATCATACAGAATAGTTTGGCCACACTAAAAATCCTCTGTGTTCTGCCTACTCATCCCTTTTCCCACCCTCCAACCCCTGACAACCACAGATCATTTTACTATCTCCATAGTTTTGCCTTTTCCAGAATTTCATATAGCTGGAATAACACAGTATGTAACTTTTTCAGATTGGTTTCCTTAACTTAGCAATATGCATTTAAGGTTCTTCCTTGTCTTTTCATAGCTTGATAATTCCTTTTTATCACTGAATAATATTCCATTGTACAGATGCACCAGTTTGTTTATCCATGACCTATTGAAGAATGTTTTGGTTCTTAATGAGTTTTGGCAGTTATGAATAAAGCTGTTATAACATTTGTGTGCAGGTTTTTGTGTAGGCTAAGTTTTCAATTCATTTGGGTAAGTCTAAGCACAGTAACTGGCAAATATTTAAAGTGAGCAATTAAATGACATTGAGTATATTCTCAATGTTGTACAGCCACCCCATCTATACAGTTCCAAAATATTTTCATCACCACAAAATAAAACCCTGTACCTATTGAAATTAAGCAGTCATTTGATATTCTCTCCTTCCACCAACTCCCAGAAACCACCAAGCCACTTTCTGTCCCTACGAATTTACCTATTCTGTATATTTCATATAAATGGAATTCTGTAATATGTAGCTTTTTGTGTCTGGCTCCTTTCATTATGCATAATAGGGTTTTTTGTTTTTGTTTTTGTTTTTTTTTTGCTGTACATGGGCCTCTCACTGTTGTGGCCTCTCCCGTTGCGGAGCACAGGCTCTGGATGCGCAGGCCCAGAGGCCATGGCTCACGGGCCCAGCCGCTCCGCGGCATGTGGGATCCTCCCGGACCAAGATACGAACCTGTGCTCCCTGCATCGGCAGGCAGACTCTCAACCACTGCCCCACCAGGGAAGCCCCATAATGTTTTTAAGGTTCATCCACATTATAGAATATACTAGTATGATATTCCTTTTTGTAGCTGAATAATATTCCACTTTATGTATGTATGTATGTATGTACTACAATTTGTTTATCCTTTTGTGCAGTTTTGGACATCGGATTTTTTTCCACCTTTTGGCTACTATGAACAGTGCTATTATAAACACACATATGCGGGTATTTGTTTGAGTACCTTATCTCACTTCTTTTTAGTGTATGCATAAGAGTGTAATTATCAGGTCATATGATGATTTTATGTTCAACTTTTTGAGAAATCACTGAACTGTTTTCCACAGAGATGCACCATTTTACATTCCTACTAACAGTATATGAAGGTTCCAATTTCTCCATATCCTTTTCAAAACTTGCTAATTTCCATTTTTAAAAAATATTATTATAGCCATCCTAGTATGTGTGAAGTGGTATCTCAAGATTTTGACTTGCATTTTCCTAATAACTAATGACATCCTGAATCTTTTCATGTGCTTTTTGGACATTTGTATATTTTCTTTGGAGGAATATCTATTAAAGTCCATTGTCCATTTTTAAATTGGGGGACTTTTTTTTGAGTTTTTAGAAGTTTTTAAAAATATATTCTGCATGTTAAACCTTTGAAGGTTAGTTTTATGTGTCACCTTGACTGGGCTAAGAGATCCTCATATAGCTGGTAAAACATTGTTTCTGGGTGTGTCTGTGATTTCTATAAGAAGCTACATTTGATTCAGTAGACTGAGTAAAGTGATCTTTTACCAAAGTGGGTGGGCCTCATGTAATCCTTTGGAAGCCTGAATGGAACAAAAAGGCAAAGGAGCAAATTCTCTTTTCTTGAGCTGGGATGTCCATCTTTTACTGCCCTCAGACATCAAAGCTCCTGGTTTGTGGGCCCATGGACTCCAGGACTTACACCATCAGCTCCCGTGGTTCTCCGAACTTCTGATTCAGATCAAATTATACAATGATGTTCCCTGGTTCATCCAGCTTTCAGACAGCAGACTGTGGAACTTTTCCACCTCCATAAGAGTGTGAGCCTATTCTTATAATCTCTCTTCTCTCTTTTTTTTTTTTTTTTTTTTTTTTTTTTGCGTTACGCGGGCCTCTCATCTCCCTCTCCCGTTGCGGAGCACAGGCTCCGGACGCGCAGACTCAGCGGCCATGGCTCACGTGCCTAGCGACTCCGCGGCATGTGGGATCTTCCCGGACCGGGGCACGAACCCGCGTCCCCTGCATCGGCAGGCGGGGTCTCAACCACTGCGCCACCAGGGAAGCCCCTCTCTCTTTCTTATATCTATATCTATATCTATATAGCTACAACTATCCCCTATTGGTTCTGTTTCTATGGAGAACCATGAATAATACAGTATCTTTATCAGATATATGATGTGCAATATTCCCTCCCATTCTGTAGGTTATTTCTCTTTCTTGATAATGCCCTTTTTGCAGGAGTAAAATAAATGTCCAAATTCATTCTTTGGTATATGGATATTCAGTTGTCCTACCACCACTTGTTGAAGAGACTATTTTCGTTTTCTTTTCTTTGTCAAAATATGTATCTAATATTTCTCAAATGATAAGGATATAATTCTTCATACGTATCTTACATATTTTAGTCTCCAATATTTTTGATAAATGTTTACATTTTTAATTCTTAGACACTAATTTTGTTGGAAAATTTTCAAACTAGTATCTTACATTTTCTCACTATAAAGAGCAGCTAAACTGAGATGAATTTTAGCAGAGTTTTAGTGTCAGATAGTACTTCTGTTTATGTGTGTGTGTGTGTGTGTGCATCGGGAGTGGGTGTGTGTGTTCAAACTCTTCAGAATTATTCTATGTAGATATCAAGCTTAACTCATGTCGAGACTAAGTATGGTAGAGGTTTGTTCTGTTTTGATTACATCACTAGGTGCATATGAATTAGTGAGGAAAATGTAAGGTTGAGTGATGAGATTATATCTAGTGCAGTTCCACACACAGGAACTGCCTCCACACTTGCCTAGCTCAGCATTCTTCCATACCCAAGTATCAGCAAATTACCATTTGTTTGTGTGATTTCAACAAATGGTGACAAAATCTACTCAGAGTGAAATCCTAATAATTGTCCCCAGAAACCTAAAGACTAGTGGTGCCAGTCCCAACTTTCCTTTACTCCATGACCTCTCAGTACTGCCGACTGTGCTGCTGACATTTCTTCATTTTCAGGTTAGATAATTATCATGATGAACCAGAATATATAAGGAGGAAATTACTTTTTTATAGGTGGTACTGAGTGTTTTGTCTCTTAAATTCAAGAATGATATTTTTCTTTTACTTATCATATTGACCATTTAAAGAACTATCCTCACTATTCATGTGGCAAGAGGCATCTCCTACTCAACAAACACATCTATAAATTTGATCTATGTTTACCACTTCTAGAAACATATCCTTAAAAAAATAACTGGACAAATGCACAAAGATACATATGATTTTCTTCAATATGTTGTTTATTTTAGTGAAAAATTGAAAATGATATAAATGTATAACAATAATAGGTTAAGTAAGTTAAAGAATAAAATAACATGTAAAGTTTTAAAATGAGAGCAAACATCTTTGTTTAGCATGCATTACTGACCATAATATATTGTTATGTAAATAGAGAAGTTTACAGACAATATGTAGACGTGAACCATTTTTATAATACATTACACAGGTATATAATACACATATTATGATAAAGTTATAGAGACATACATTTATTTGTTCTTGTTTCCAGATTATGGCAATTTGAATTATTACATTTTGGGGGCTATATTAATTTTCAGTTTATATGTAATAAACATACAGTGTACATTAAAAAGGATGTAGCTCACAATACTTTTTTTTCCTCTAGAATGCTATGAATAGGCCAGTGTTCTTTCATTATGCAATATAATGGAGTTGTCACAACTGGACACATTGAAGAGGCTAAAAGGGCAAATTAATAGCCTATCAAAGCTAATGATAAAAAGTAAAATATGAAAATGTAAAGAATTTTAGGCAAAAATGACTTAATGACACAATTTTAGCTTAGACAGGGTCCCAGGGGCACGACTTCCACTCTGAGTAACGTCTTATGATATAAATAGTCACAGGTCACCAGAAAACTGTACAGAGTAATACAGAAATGCATTTATAAGCAGTTTCTAGTAGGCATTCAATTTTTCATTCAAATCTTCTGCCTACAATTAGCCATAGGGGCAGAAACTAGCCTGCAAGTAATTGCACTTGTAATGGGTTTTCTAAGTAATAACTATGTTACTTCTTCCCTAAAATGAAGGGACTTCTTTCCAATTGTATGTGCAAGTAGACCTCATTATGAGGTCTACTATTTTCAGCATCCATTTGGCAAGTGCAAAAGATTTGGGGGTCAAAATGATGAATATTTAAAGTGTATACTCCAAGAATGTACTCATTCTAGTTATCCACTGCTGCTGCATTACAAACTATCCAAAATTAGAACCTTAAGCAACACCATTTATTAAATATTATAATTGAGTGGTTCAGGAATTTCCCAGGAATCAGCTATCTATTTCTTCTACTCCACATGATATTGACAGTGGTTACTTGGTTTTATCTAGTTTGTGAATGGACTTGACCATGCTTTACTTGCATATCTTTCACCTTGATGAAGATTGTGGAATAGTGGCCCTCACCTGGAACCCTTGAGCAAAGCACCAGCATGGTGACATCAGGTTAGGTGGGATTCTTACCTTGGGGCTCACAAAGTCAAGATGAACTGTTCTAGTGCAGCTGTCCCCAACCTTATTGGCACCAGGGACTGGTATCGTGGAAGACAATTTTTCCACGGATTGGGCCCATTGGGGGATGGTTTCAGGATGTTTCAAGTACATTACATTTATTGTGCACTTTATTTCTATTATTATTACATTGTAATTTATAATGAAATAATTTTACAACTTACCATAATGCAGAATCAGTGGGAGCCCTGAGCTTGTTTTCACTAGCCACTCACTGATAGGGTTTTGATATGAGTCTGCAAGCAATTGATTTATTATGGTCTCTGTGCAGTCAAACGTCTCTGCTAATGATACTCTGTATTTGCAGCCGCTCCCCAGTGCTAGCATCACCAACTCAGCTCCACCTCAGATCATCAGGCATTAGATTCTCATAAGGAGCATGCAACCTAGATCCCTCGCATGCGCAGTTCACAGTAGAGTTTGCACTCCTATAAGAATCTAATGACGCCACTGATCTGAGAGGAGACGGAGCTCATGTGGTAATGCGAGCGATGGGGAGTGGCTGTAAATACAGGTGAAACTTGGCTTGCTCACCTGCCACTCACCTGCTGTGTGGCCCATTTCCTAACAGGCCACAGACTGGTACCGGTCCATGGCCCAGGGGTAGAGGACTCCTGTTCTAGAAAACAAGGTAGGGGCTGGGTATACTTTTGGTTAAGTTTTGAAAGTCACTTAGCATCATTTCTGTAATCTTTTGGTTGTAGTAGTTACAAGCCTTCCTAGGTTTAAGAGGAGCTGAGGAGTGTCAAAGAATTTGTAGTGATGTCTTAAAACTGGCATAAAATAGCCTAAGAAAGAAAGAAGGGGAAATACAATGGTGGAAACACGCATTTATAGGCAAGCACTAAATGAGTAAGTGAAGTATTGGGTTGGCCAAAAAGTGCCTTTGGTTTTTAAATAAAAATAAAAGACCCATTTTTCATTTTCACCAAGAACTTGATTGAACAGCATATCACCTTTTTGTTTCACTACCTTCTGCCATTTTCCAGGCAACTACGTAATTCCATCTTCCCAAAATTTCTTATGTTTTTTGAGTAAAGAACTGTTCCAGGTGCCTTTTACAGTCTTCCAGGAATTGAAATTTTTTCCCTTAAGAGAATTTTGTAAAGACTGAAATAAATGGAAATCTGAAGGTGCAATATCTGTTGAATATGCTGATGAATCAGAACTTCCCAGCCAAGCTGTATCAGTTTTTGCTTGTTCATCAAAGAAACGTGTGGTCTTGCATTATCCTAATGGAAGACTATGCATTTTCTGTTGACTAATTCTGGATGCGTTTCGTCAAATGCTGTTTTCAATTGGTCTAATTGGGGGCAGTACTTGTTGGAACTAATCATTTGGTTTTCCAGAAGGAGCTCATAATAGAGGACTCCCTTCCAATCCCACCATATACACAATATCACCTTCTTTGGATGAAGAGCAGCCTTTGGTGCGGTAGGTAGTGGTTCATTTCAGTTGTCCCACGATCTCTTCCATTCCACATTATTGTACAGTATCCACTTTTCACTGCCCGTCAAAATATGTTTTAAAAATGGAACGTTTTCATTACATTTAAGTAGAGAATCGCATGTGGAAATACAGTCAAGAAGGTTTTTTTCACTTAACTTATGTGGAACCCAAACATCAAAGCGATTAACATAACCAAGTTGGTGCAAATGATTTTCAATGCTTGATTTGGATACTTTGAGTATGTTGGCTATCTCCCTCATGGTATCACATTAATTGTTCTCAATTAATGTCTTTATTTGATTCTATCAACTTCAACTGGTCTACCCAACTGTGAAGCATAATCCAGTGAGAAATCTTTAGCATGAAACTTTGCAAATCACTTTTGACATGTTCGAGCAGTCACAGCACCTTCTCCATACACTGCACAAATCTTTTTTTGTGTTTCAGTTGCTTTTTACCTTTCTTGAAATAATAAAGCATAATATGCCAAAAATGTTCCTTTTTTCTTCCGTGTTCAAAATTAAAATGGCTACACAAAAATTCACCAACTTTGATACGTCTTTTTCTAAATGCATGCTGATTTGACAGCTGTCACATACAATCTGACAAAACTGTTTCGAATGAAGTTAAAGACAACTAAGTGCTACTAGAGCCATCTTATGGAAAAAAAAAAAATGAAAGTTTTAGCCAACCCAATGGAATTTATCATAGATTGAATGCCAAAATTGTAAATAAACTGCTTTTTACAAATACATGTATGAAATTTTCATCATGTAAAAAATACATGGGTAGAAATAACAAATTGCAGACAAGTAAAATATCCTTTTGTTTAAAATGTCAAAGATGCTTCTCTAAGTTTTTAATTTTTTTTATTAAGTATGATAGCTACAAGTTACAGATCATGGGCTCTATGCCAGGCACTCTATTAAGTGCTCTGAATTAATTATCATATTTAATTCATTAAACAATGCAAGGAAGACATTATTTTTATCTCTGTCTTATAGTTTAGAAAACTGACATTCGAAGAGGGTAAGTAACATACCAAAGATCACATAACTTGTTAATAGAAACAAGTACAGTTACAAAACCAGGTCATCAGACTCCAAAACACATTGTTGTAAATACTACATTTTATACCTTTACTTGCTTAGAAGAATTTCAGAGAAAATTATCTTTAATGAAATATGTCCCTGGACTTCGGTGGGACAAAAACTATTCTAAAACCTAATTCAAAGACTAAAATTAAGATCAGAGATATAGGAAGAGACCTATATCATTTTCTAAGTTCATGTATGGTTCCCAAGAATTTTTATAAAGGAGTTACCATTTTAGAAATACCAAATAATACAAACTTAGAGATTAAAGGGAATATAGAAGCAGTCTAGTCAAGCAACCTAATTTTTATAGTTGGTTTAGTTGCAAAATCATGAAAAAGCACTAATATGGTACCTTCTATGGAGTAATTCAGAGTATTGAAATTTTCCTTAGAAACTATAAATTTTCCCAACTCCACCTATCACCTAAAATTTCCTAAAATATTTGTAACGTTGGAAGTAGATTTCAGTTTTCGTCCTCAAAAGAAAGAAAAAAATGTTCATTAATACCTACCAAAAACATTTCTAAAGAAGACGATTTTCCAAGGACTCTGATGATAACTGATCCACCTTCTGTGATATACCCTGAAAACATTTTGGTTAAAAATGCTAGATAGGGCTTCCCTGGTGGTGCAGTGGTTGAGAGTCCGCCTGCCGATGCAGGGGACACGGGTTCGTGCCCCGGTCCGGGAAGATCCCACGTGCCGCGGAGCGGCTGGGCCCGTGAGCCATGGCCGCTGAGCCTGCGCGTCCGGAGCCTGCGCTCTGCAACGGGAGAGGCCACACAGAGAGAGGCCCGCGTACCACAAAAAAAAAAAAAAAAAAAAAAAAAGCTAGATAAATAAATCATCACCGATTATGAATTGCACACTAAGGTATGAGGGACCTTCAGAAGTAATTTGAACCAGGCATGACAAATCTAGGTGATTTTCGTTACGAAAAGACAATGAAAGTTGGCTTGAAAAGGCAAATTTACAGCCTGTCATCTGAAGTTGTTGAAAACGAAAATCTTTTAACCAGGACAGAAAGATTTTCCACAGTAAACACAGTATGACAATGTTTTGTTTTTTATAGTTCAATAAAAACCCAAATCCATCAGAGAATCAAACAAGACTTGAAAACTGGTTTATAGATTCCATTTTGCAATATTATTTCTATAAATAATTTATAGCTCCAATAGTTATATATCTACATTTATTTATGTTGTATCTTGAAGGTATAAGAAATATCACCTCTACATTTTCTCGGCACACCATTCTAGGCTCTTCCTGGACTAGCATTTTGTCTTTTCTTCAAAGCAGTGTCCCTAGCCTAACCACATGGAACCACACAATTTCATCTTCATTAATTTTGGGGGCTATTCTGAAATCCTTGCTCAGTGTGAACCATCAGTCCAGTAGGGTGTTATATGTTTGCCTTGCTTCTTCTTAAAAGATCATCTCAAAAATCTCTCTCCCTGAAGCTGTCCCTCAAGCATCCTCCTTTACTAGAATTACTTCTTTCTTCATATACCAACATTGCCATTTAGCAGATCCTTCAGCAGGCTTTGAACTCATTGAGTGTGAGGCAGAGTCACCTTCATCTTATAATCAGCAGGGTACTTAGCAGTATGTATTTCTCATCATAAAGTCTCAATAAGTACATACTGAAGCAGATAAAAAGGAAGACAGAAAGGAAAAGGAGAAAGGAAAAGAAAGTGTAAAAGCAAAATGAAAAATGAAAAACAGGCTTTAAAATCAGGATATAAGGAGAGGTTAAAACTATCAGTAGTATCAGAGATAATTTATGTTATGTGCAGGACTGGACAACTATGAAGTCATCAGACTATAAGTACCAGGAGGACAGGCATCATGTTGTTTTGCTCAGTATCTTCTCTCATGTTCATGAAAGATGGTGGATAATGGAAGTCAAGTCCCCAAATCTTCAGTTGGCAAGCTGGTGGTTTAGTTCCAGTATAAGCCAGCAGGCTTTAGACCCAAGGAGAGCCAATGTTTTAGTCTGAGTCTGAAGACAGGAAAAAAATTATGTCTCAGTTCAAGCTGTCAGGGAGGAGGAGTTCTTTCTTCCTCTCAAGAAGGTTAGACTTTACGTTCCATTCAGGCCTTCAACTTATTCGATGAGAGCCACCATATTACAGAAGACAATCTTCTTTACTCAGTCTACCAATTCAGATATTAATCTCCTCCAAAAACACTCACAGAACACCCAGGATAATGTTTTACCAAACATCTGGGCACTCCGTGGTCCAGGTAACACATAAAATTAACAATCACAAGAACACCTCTTGTCAACTTGCCAGCCTTATGCATCTCCTTAAACCATACTTAATCTCCAAATGAAGATAATAACAAGGTCCTAATTCTACCTAACATGATACAGATATCCTGCATGCAACTGAAAATGCACTAAACCCTTCCTCAGAAGAAGAGGTAAAGTCCTTGAGTGATATGTACTCTTCCCTTTGATATCCTGTAACTTAAATACTATGATGTAAAGTCAATATATCTTATGTGATGAGGGAATAAGAGAGAAAAAAGGGTATTGGTATTACATATACATACACACCCATACACAAACACACCCTCACAAAATGCAGAAGAAATACTTATGACAATTACAGTCCTCCTGTCTGTAATTGGTCATGTGATTAAAGTTGGTATTTATAACTATCTTCTCCAATACCCATGATGTATTCCTTTTCCTTCAGCAAGCACTTCAGCTGACCATAGTTTTTACCTGATTATGTGACCCAAAACTTAATTCCTGAGGGTCTTGGCTATTAGTACTCCCATCTTGATTGGATTGTTGTAATTTTACATTGACTTTAATTAAAGAGCATGATAATAATAAGATACTCTAATCTTTCTGTATTCCAGATATACTAGTCTAATTGCAGAGTAGTAGTCCAATTTGTCCTTGGTAGTCAGGATCAATCATCTGATCCAACACAGTAATTATTTTCTTCTCCTGTTAATTCAGAGGCATTAGGAGTCCAAAGTGGCTAGGTGGCAATCTTAACTTCCTGTTCAATGGAATCACTGTTATAACTCCTTGTGGAAGCATTGTTTGTACAGAAAGCAAATCCTTATCCAGAGTAATTGCAAAATTCTGACCCTTCCATGATGGAAGATGTCCATTGTAACCAATCTGCCACCTGGGTTGATAACTCCAGGGAATAGTATCAAACTGAGGACTCCTTGTTGGCCTCTGCAACTGGGAGATTGGACACTCAGCAATGGACATAGCCAAGTCAGCCTTGATAAGTGGAAGACTGTGTGCTGAGCTCATGCATAACTGCATGTCTTACTACCATGGTCAATTTGTTCATGAGCCTATTGGGTGATGGTAGGAGTGACTGGGTAAAGAAGCTGACAGGTATCCATAGAATGGGTCATCTAATCCAATCCACTTAAATATTAAAATCCTTCTTTAGTGATCATTCAAATAGGACACAAATATCTTTACATTTTTTTGCCCCCTCAGAGGTCTACCCATATAACTTTTTCCCAAATTTCCTTGTTATTAATTTTCTAATCATGTTGCTTCCAAGTTCCTGACCATCCAGTCAAACTATCCCACAGCCCATGAATCATTTAATAATCACATGTTTGGCTAATTCTTCTTCTAAGCAAAGTGAACAGTCAGGTGCACTGCTTGAAATTCTGCCCACTAGGAGGAATTTTCTTCTCCACTGTCCTCCAGAGATATCCCAGAAAGGGATATAGTGCTGCAGCTGTCCATTTTGGGGTGGTTCCTCCATACAGTGCAGAACTAATGGTAAAAGAGTCCTGAGTCTTCTCTTCCTCTGTAAGGTGATCATAGGAAACTCCCCCAAGAGACCATAGGTACATACTGGAAGAGAGAACACAGTTGCAGGCATGGGAACCATGGACATTCAAACTACCTTTTCATGTAGCTTACCTGTGCCTTCAGGGCCTGCTCAGTCCTGATCACGTACCTCTTCAATTTGATATTGAAGTCCTGATGGGTATGCCCAACTTTATTGCTTGATGGGTTAGATAATGCCCAGTTCATGATGGATACCTCAGATTACGTGGTAACTTGGTGACCCAGGGTTAAGCATTCAGTCTCTATGAAGGCACAGTAGCAGGCCAAGAGCTGCTTCTCAAAAGGGGAGTAGTTATGTGCAGAAAAAGGCAGGGCTAATCCAAAATCCTAAGTACCTGCACTTCAGTTCACCTCCAGAGACCTGCCAAAGGCCCTAAACAGCATCTCTGTCTGACTCTACCACTACAAGTACCATTGGATCTGCTGGATCATATGAACCAAGAGGGAGAGCAGCTTGCACAGCAGCTTGGACTTGTTCTAGAGCCTTCTCTTATACTGTAACCTGCTTAGAACTGGCAGCTTACCAGGTCATTTGGTAAACGGGCTAAGGTAACACCCCAGATGAGAAATATGTTGTCTTCTAAATCCAAAGAGGTCCACTAGATGCTGTGCTGCTGTGCATATTTTTTGGTTGTCAGAGGCGCCAGATGAAACAACTTATTCTTCACCTTAGAAGGGATATCTTGATGTGACACTGAGGTAGAAAGCCTTTGAATTTTATTCAGAATTTATTTCCCACCGTCTGACACACAAATGTCTTACCAATAAGTCTAGAGTAGTTACTTTTTGCTCACTAAACCAAATCAATATAATGCTATCAATATAATGGACTAGTATGATATCTTGTATAAAAAGTGACTAGGATTCCTGTGAACTAAATTATGACATAGGAATCAATATACCCATGAGGTAGGGCAGTGAAAGTACATTGCTGGCCTTTCTAGCTGCAGGCAAACTGCTCTTGGTAGTCCTTACTGACAGCGATGGAGAAAAAGGAATTTGCCAAATCAATATCTGCATATCAGGTAACAGGGGATGCATTAAATTGCTCAAGCAGTGATATCACATCTGGTACAGCAGTGCAATTAGACCCACCACCTGGTTAAGCTTATGATAATCCACCACCATTCTCCAAGACCTATCTATCTTCTGCACAGACCAAATAGGAGAGTTGAATGGGAATGTGGTTGGAATCACTACTTCTGCATCTTCCAAGTCCTTCATGGTCGCAATAATTTCTACAATCACTCTAGGAATGTGGTATTTCTTTTGGTTTACAATTTTCCCAGGCATTTGGCCTTTATTACCGTAATAGCCCTCATTCTATAAGTCATAGAACCAATGCTCTAGTTGCTGAGTATGTCTATTCTAACTATACATTCCAGAACTGGATATATAACCTCATGGTGGGTTTGTGGACACAGTTAGCCCACTGAGAAAACCTGAGCTAAAATTCTGTTGATCATTTGATCTTCATAAGCCCCTACTTTGGCTGGTGAACCACAATGTCATTTTGGGTCTCCTGGAATTAGTGTCAGTTCAGAGTCAGTGTACAGTAATTCCCCCAAATTCTGATTATGTCCTTTTCCCTAATGCATAGTTACACTAGTAAAAAGCTGAATGTCCCTTTGGGAAATGATAGGACAACAATTAACAGTATAAATTTTGGGCAGTGTACAAGGTTTCATCCTCAAGGGAACCAGGCCTCTACATCATTCAAGTGATTCTGGGTCTGTAAACAGGCTAAGTCTGGAAATAGATGGAGGGGCCATGATTCTGTTTTCATGATTTAGATTTGACTTTTGTTTACTTGACCTAGAATTTCTGCTTACATAGATCAAGTAAGAATTTAGTAGGCTTCCTATTTATTTCACTTCTAGAAACACCAAGATAAACTAGCCAATGCTATGGGTTTTCAGGTGTCAGACTATTCTGATTGCTGCATTAACTCTGTTGCCCATTATGGTAAACCAAGCTCACCTTACCTATGGTGGTTGAGTCCCTCCAGGTGGCTCCTACTACCCTAAAATCCAATTACTCCTACTGCATTTAGGTTTCTCAATACAGTAACTACTGTTCCTGCTGTAAGGTCTGGTGTATAGAGAGGAGGGATAACAGAGCTCTTCAAGAATGCCAGGGCTCCTTCACAAATTCATTTCTCACAATGGTGAGAAGTATGTTTTCTGGAAATTCCTAGTTAGGTTGATTAGGTTTTAAATGACAAATCCTCTCCAGCATTTCAATCTCCCTATTCCTTTGAACCCCTTACACTGCATTAAACCAAAACAGCCCTGGCATTTCCAACTATGGGCCACTTTTTGGTCCATGTTTCAGCTAAACAACCAAACTGTTAGAGCCTTTGCCAACTCCTGGAGCTACAACATTAAATGCAGAATCTCTGCTTAGTGAACCCATATTAATAAACTTGGCTTGATCCAAATTTATGACTCTTCCTCCATTATGGTCCTGTTTTATTTATTTAGAAGTAAACTTTGTTCTATCAATGTTCTTGCTCCTCATTTTACTGAAAATTTGTGTATCAAAGGCACTAAGTAGATACTTATTGATAGAGAAACTATTGAATGAATGTTTTATGAATGTGTTTAGAATTTTAAGCACAGGTACTAATAGTAATTAAAACTTGAGTTATTGCTTCTATTACTAGAATCAGTATCTGAAGGTGAAGTTAAAAACATAAGGATGCGACTAAGAGTTATTAATTCAACCCAAGGTAGGTGTTTGAGAAACAGTTAACTCAGCCAACTTAGACTGGTGACTGGTTCTTACATTGCCTTTTACAGTTGGAAGTGCTGATGTAAGACTTGGATTAAATGACAGCAAACTAGAGAAAGGTAAAAATTTAACAACTGGCTTCATGGTCTCAAGAGTAAGGTCAGGGACCAGGGTGACCTTATGATTAACCTCTAGCCTACAGAAATCAAAGACAGAAACAGCAAGGAAAAGAATGTAGAAACAGAGAAAAGAATCTAGTGCAGCTCATCTCTCTAGCCTTGGAACCCAAAATATTCTAGCTTACAGTGTGTTGTTCAAGGGGAAGAATCAAAGAAACATAAAGTTTTATGCTTTATTATGATTATATTTTTAAATTTTCTTAAGGTTTTATAATTAATCACACATGGTATAGGACAGAAAGTTATTAATCTATACTTCTGATTCCAAAAGTCAATTCATTTTCTCTATCTTAGGGCACTTACAGACATACTACTAGGCAGAGGAAAATAGCTAATGTTTTTACTTTATTCACATTATGTTTCTAATTTATCATTGAAATGGCAGTCCAAAAAAAGGCTGGAAGGAAAAGCTCAAATGTGTCTGGCATTCTAGAATTTGGTTTTAGATTTTCCAGAGCAAGAGCAAAAAAATCTAGATGTGTGTAGGGTTTATATGGGTGGGTGTATGGGCACACAGGTGTATTTATAGGTGGAGATCCAGGACTCTCTTGAGGGACCTTTGCATTTTATTTTTTAATTTTTTTAAACATCTTTATTGGAGCATAATGGCTTTACAGTGTTGTGTTAGTTTCTGCTGTATAACAAAGTGGATCAGTTATATGTGTATATATATCTCCTATACCCTCCCTCTTGTGCCTCCCTCCCACTTTCCCTATCCCACCCCTCTAGGTGGTCACAAAGCAACCAGCTGATTTCCCTGTGCTATGCAGCTGATTCCGACCAGCTCTCTATTTTACATTTGGTAGTGTATATATGTCAGTGCTACTCTTTCACTTCATCCCAGGTTACCCTCCCCCCCCCCCCCCCCCTCCCCTCCATTCTTTACCTCTGTGTCTTTATTCCTGTCCTACCCCTATGTTTATCAGAACCTTTCTTTTTCGATTCCATATATATGTGTTAGCATATGGTATTTGTTTTCCTGTTTCTGACTTACTTCTCTCTGTATGACACACTGTAGGTCCATGCACCTCACTACAAATAACTCAATTCTGGTTATTTTTATGGCTGAGTAATATTCCATTGTATATATGTGCCTCATCTTCTTTATCCATTCATCTGTCGATGGACACTTAGGTTGCTTCCATGTCCTGGCTATTGTAAATAGATCTGCAATGAACATTGTGGTACATGTGTCTTTTTGAATTCTGGTTTTCTCAGGGTATATGCCCAGTAGTGGGAGTCCTGGGTCATATGGTAGTTCTATTTTTAGATTTCAAGGAACCTCCATACTGTTCTCCATAGTGGCTGTATCAATTTACATTGCCACCAACAGTGCAAGAGTGTTCCTTTTTCTCCACACTCCAATACCCATGATGTATTCCTTTTCCTTCAGCAAGCACTTCAGCTGACCATAGTTTTTACCTGATTATGTGACCCAAAACTTAATTCCTGAGGGTCTTGGCTATTAGTACTCCCATCTTGATTGGATTGTTGTAATTTTACATTGACTTTAATTAAAGAGCATGATAATAATAAGATACTCTAATCTTTCTGTATTCCAGATATACTAGTCTAATTGCAGAGTAGTAGTCCAATTTGTCCTTGGTAGTCAGGATCAATCATCTGATCCAACACAGTAATTATTTTCTTCTCCTGTTAATTCAGAGGCATTAGGAGTCCAAAGTGGCTAGGTGGCAATCTTAACTTCCTGTTCAATGGAATCACTGTTATAACTCCTTGTGGAAGCATTGTTTGTACAGAAAGCAAATCCTTATCCAGAGTAATTGCAAAATTCTGACCCTTCCATGATGGAAGATGTCCATTGTAACCAATCTGCCACCTGGGTTGATAACTCCAGGGAATAGTATCAAACTGAGGACTCCTTGTTGGCCTCTGCAACTGGGAGATTGGACACTCAGCAATGGACATAGCCAAGTCAGCCTTGATAAGTGGAAGACTGTGTGCTGAGCTCATGCATAACTGCATGTCTTACTACCATGGTCAATTTGTTCATGAGCCTATTGGGTGATGGTAGGAGTGACTGGGTAAAGAAGCTGACAGGTATCCATAGAATGGGTCATCTAATCCAATCCACTTAAATATTAAAATCCTTCTTTAGTGATCATTCAAATAGGACACAAATATCTTTACATTTTTTTGCCCCCTCAGAGGTCTACCCATATAACTTTTTCCCAAATTTCCTTGTTATTAATTTTCTAATCATGTTGCTTCCAAGTTCCTGACCATCCAGTCAAACTATCCCACAGCCCATGAATCATTTAATAATCACATGTTTGGCTAATTCTTCTTCTAAGCAAAGTGAACAGTCAGGTGCACTGCTTGAAATTCTGCCCACTAGGAGGAATTTTCTTCTCCACTGTCCTCCAGAGATATCCCAGAAAGGGATATAGTGCTGCAGCTGTCCATTTTGGGGTGGTTCCTCCATACAGTGCAGAACTAATGGTAAAAGAGTCCTGAGTCTTCTCTTCCTCTGTAAGGTGATCATAGGAAACTCCCCCAAGAGACCATAGGTACATACTGGAAGAGAGAACACAGTTGCAGGCATGGGAACCATGGACATTCAAACTACCTTTTCATGTAGCTTACCTGTGCCTTCAGGGCCTGCTCAGTCCTGATCACGTACCTCTTCAATTTGATATTGAAGTCCTGATGGGTATGCCCAACTTTATTGCTTGATGGGTTAGATAATGCCCAGTTCATGATGGATACCTCAGATTACGTGGTAACTTGGTGACCCAGGGTTAAGCATTCAGTCTCTATGAAGGCACAGTAGCAGGCCAAGAGCTGCTTCTCAAAAGGGGAGTAGTTATGTGCAGAAAAAGGCAGGGCTAATCCAAAATCCTAAGTACCTGCACTTCAGTTCACCTCCAGAGACCTGCCAAAGGCCCTAAACAGCATCTCTGTCTGACTCTACCACTACAAGTACCATTGGATCTGCTGGATCATATGAACCAAGAGGGAGAGCAGCTTGCACAGCAGCTTGGACTTGTTCTAGAGCCTTCTCTTATACTGTAACCTGCTTAGAACTGGCAGCTTACCAGGTCATTTGGTAAACGGGCTAAGGTAACACCCCAGATGAGAAATATGTTGTCTTCTAAATCCAAAGAGGTCCACTAGATGCTGTGCTGCTGTGCATATTTTTTGGTTGTCAGAGGCGCCAGATGAAACAACTTATTCTTCACCTTAGAAGGGATATCTTGATGTGACACTGAGGTAGAAAGCCTTTGAATTTTATTCAGAATTTATTTCCCACCGTCTGACACACAAATGTCTTACCAATAAGTCTAGAGTAGTTACTTTTTGCTCACTAAACCAAATCAATATAATGCTATCAATATAATGGACTAGTATGATATCTTGTATAAAAAGTGACTAGGATTCCTGTGAACTAAATTATGACATAGGAATCAATATACCCATGAGGTAGGGCAGTGAAAGTACATTGCTGGCCTTTCTAGCTGCAGGCAAACTGCTCTTGGTAATCCTTACTGACAGCGATGGAGAAAAAGGAATTTGCCAAATCAATATCTGCATATCAGGTAACAGGGGATGCATTAAATTGCTCAAGCAGTGATATCACATCTGGTACAGCAGTGCAATTAGACCCACCACCTGGTTAAGCTTATGATAATCCACCACCATTCTCCAAGACCTATCTATCTTCTGCACAGACCAAATAGGAGAGTTGAATGGGAATGTGGTTGGAATCACTACTTCTGCATCTTCCAAGTCCTTCATGGTCGCAATAATTTCTACAATCACTCTAGGAATGTGGTATTTCTTTTGGTTTACAATTTTCCCAGGCATTTGGCCTTTATTACCGTAATAGCCCTCATTCTATAAGTCATAGAACCAATGCTCTAGTTGCTGAGTATGTCTATTCTAACTATACATTCCAGAACTGGATATATAACCTCATGGTGGGTTTGTGGACACAGTTAGCCCACTGAGAAAACCTGAGCTAAAATTCTGTTGATCATTTGATCTTCATAAGCCCCTACTTTGGCTGGTGAACCACAATGTCATTTTGGGTCTCCTGGAATTAGTGTCAGTTCAGAGTCAGTGTACAGTAATTCCCCCAAATTCTGATTATGTCCTTTTCCCTAATGCATAGTTACACTAGTAAAAAGCTGAATGTCCCTTTGGGAAATGATAGGACAACAATTAACAGTATAAATTTTGGGCAGTGTACAAGGTTTCATCCTCAAGGGAACCAGGCCTCTACATCATTCAAGTGATTCTGGGTCTGTAAACAGGCTAAGTCTGGAAATAGATGGAGGGGCCATGATTCTGTTTTCATGATTTAGATTTGACTTTTGTTTACTTGACCTAGAATTTCTGCTTACATAGATCAAGTAAGAATTTAGTAGGCTTCCTATTTATTTCACTTCTAGAAACACCAAGATAAACTAGCCAATGCTATGGGTTTTCAGGTGTCAGACTATTCTGATTGCTGCATTAACTCTGTTGCCCATTATGGTAAACCAAGCTCACCTTGCCTGTGGTGGTTGAGTCCCTCCAGGTGGCTCCTACTACCCTAAAATCCAATTACTCCTACTGCATTTAGGTTTCTCAATACAGTAACTACTGTTCCTGCTGTAAGGTCTGGTGTATAGAGAGGAGGGATAACAGAGCTCTTCAAGAATGCCAGGGCTCCTTCACAAATTCATTTCTCACAATGGTGAGAAGTATGTTTTCTGGAAATTCCTAGTTAGGTTGATTAGGTTTTAAATGACAAATCCTCTCCAGCATTTCAATCTCCCTATTCCTTTGAACCCCTTACACTGCATTAAACCAAAACAGCCCTGGCATTTCCAACTATGGGCCACTTTTTGGTCCATGTTTCAGCTAAACAACCAAACTGTTAGAGCCTTTGCCAACTCCTGGAGCTACAACATTAAATGCAGAATCTCTGCTTAGTGAACCCATATTAATAAACTTGGCTTGATCCAAATTTATGACTCTTCCTCCATTATGGTCCTGTTTTATTTATTTAGAAGTAAACTTTGTTCTATCAATGTTCTTGCTCCTCATTTTACTGAAAATTTGTGTATCAAAGGCACTAAGTAGATACTTATTGATAGAGAAACTATTGAATGAATGTTTTATGAATGTGTTTAGAATTTTAAGCACAGGTACTAATAGTAATTAAAACTTGAGTTATTGCTTCTATTACTAGAATCAGTATCTGAAGGTGAAGTTAAAAACATAAGGATGCGACTAAGAGTTATTAATTCAACCCAAGGTAGGTGTTTGAGAAACAGTTAACTCAGCCAACTTAGACTGGTGACTGGTTCTTACATTGCCTTTTACAGTTGGAAGTGCTGATGTAAGACTTGGATTAAATGACAGCAAACTAGAGAAAGGTAAAAATTTAACAACTGGCTTCATGGTCTCAAGAGTAAGGTCAGGGACCAGGGTGACCTTATGATTAACCTCTAGCCTACAGAAATCAAAGACAGAAACAGCAAGGAAAAGAATGTAGAAACAGAGAAAAGAATCTAGTGCAGCTCATCTCTCTAGCCTTGGAACCCAAAATATTCTAGCTTACAGTGTGTTGTTCAAGGGGAAGAATCAAAGAAACATAAAGTTTTATGCTTTATTATGATTATATTTTT
Organism: Physeter macrocephalus; assembly: GCF_002837175.3. Lineage (NCBI taxonomy): Eukaryota > Metazoa > Chordata > Mammalia > Artiodactyla > Physeteridae > Physeter > Physeter macrocephalus. The sequence goes on from NC_041224.1 coordinate 163,348,520, forward strand.
AAATTTTCTTAAGGTTTTATAATTAATCACACATGGTATAGGACAGAAAGTTATTAATCTATACTTCTGATTCCAAAAGTCAATTCATTTTCTCTATCTTAGGGCACTTACAGACATACTACTAGGCAGAGGAAAATAGCTAATGTTTTTACTTTATTCACATTATGTTTCTAATTTATCATTGAAATGGCAGTCCAAAAAAAGGCTGGAAGGAAAAGCTCAAATGTGTCTGGCATTCTAGAATTTGGTTTTAGATTTTCCAGAGCAAGAGCAAAAAAATCTAGATGTGTGTAGGGTTTATATGGGTGGGTGTATGGGCACACAGGTGTATTTATAGGTGGAGATCCAGGACTCTCTTGAGGGACCTTTGCATTTTATTTTTTAATTTTTTTAAACATCTTTATTGGAGCATAATGGCTTTACAGTGTTGTGTTAGTTTCTGCTGTATAACAAAGTGGATCAGTTATATGTGTATATATATCTCCTATACCCTCCCTCTTGTGCCTCCCTCCCACTTTCCCTATCCCACCCCTCTAGGTGGTCACAAAGCAACCAGCTGATTTCCCTGTGCTATGCAGCTGATTCCGACCAGCTCTCTATTTTACATTTGGTAGTGTATATATGTCAGTGCTACTCTTTCACTTCATCCCAGGTTACCCTCCCCCCTCCCCATGTCCTCAAGTCCATTCTTTACCTCTGTGTCTTTATTCCTGTCCTACCCCTATGTTTATCAGAACCTTTCTTTTTCGATTCCATATATATGTGTTAGCATATGGTATTTGTTTTCCTGTTTCTGACTTACTTCTCTCTGTATGACACACTGTAGGTCCATGCACCTCACTACAAATAACTCAATTCTGGTTATTTTTATGGCTGAGTAATATTCCATTGTATATATGTGCCTCATCTTCTTTTTCTGACTGGTGTGAGGTGATACCCCATTGTGGTTTTGATTCACATTTCTCTAAGATTAATGATGTTGAGCATCTTTCATGGGTTTGTTGGCAATCTATATCTTCTTTGGAGAAATGTCTATTTAGGTCTTCTGCCCATTTTTGGATTGGGTTGTTTGTTTTTTTGATATTTAGCTGCATGAGCTCCTTGTACATTTTAGAGATTAATCCTTTGTCAGTTGCTTCATTTGCAAATACTTTCTCCCATTCTGAGGGTTGTCTTTTCATCTTGTTTATGGTCTCCTTTGCTGTGCAAAAGCTTTTAAGTTTCACTTGGTCCCGTTTGTTTATTTTTGTCTTTATTTCCATTTGTCTAGGAGGTGGGTCAAAAAGGATCTTGCTGTGATTTATGTCATAGAGTGTTCTGCCTATGTTTTCCTCTAAGAGTTTGATAGTGTCTGGCCTTACATTTAGGTCTTTAATCCATTTTGAGTTTATTTTTGTGTATGGTGTTAGGAAGTGTTCTAATTTCATTCTTTTACATGTAGCTGTCCAGTTTTCCCAGCACCACTTATTGAAGAGGCTGTCTTTTCTCCATTGTATATTCTTGCCTCCTTTATCAAAAATAAGGTGACCATATGT